>NC_053028.1:283256717-283447383 GCF_003073215.2 Triticum urartu
GTTGATCCTGATATAATTACTTTGGTTGAATCTGATCCGTTTTATGGCTATGAATCTGAAACTGTTGTGGCACATCTTACTAAGTTAAATGATATAGCTTCCCTATTTACTAGTGATGAGAGATCGTGTTACTTTTATATACTCAAAAATTTCCGTTCTCATTAAAGGGTGATGCTAAGATATGGTTTAATTCTCTTGATCCTGCTTGTGTGCGTAGTCCCCAGGATATGATTTATTACTTCTATGCTAAATATTTCCCTGCTCATAAGAAACAAGCTGCTTTGAGGGAAATATACAACTTGGTTCAAATTAAAGAAGAGAGTCTCCCACAAGCTTGGGGGAGGCTTCTCAAGTTACTTAATGCTTTGCCTGATCATCCTCTTAAGAACCTGAAATACTTGATATCTTTTATAATGGACTAACCGATGCTTCCAGAGATTACTTGGATAGTTGTGCTGGTTCTCTTTTCAGGGAAAGAACACCGGATGAAGCTGAAATATTATTGAATAATATGTTGACAAATGAAAATAATTGGGCACCTCCTGAGCCAACTCCAGAGCCAGCTCCTGCTCCAATTACTGAGCCTATTCCTAAACCAACTCCGAAGAAGAGAGGTGTTCTATTTCTCAGTCCCGAAGATATGCAAGAGGCAAAGAAATCTATGAAAGAGAAAGGTATTAAAGCTGAAGACGTTAAGAATTTACCTCCTATTGAAGAAATACATGGTCTTAATATAACGCCTGTTGAAGAAACATATCATCTTAATTATTTATTTACTGAAGAACCTCCTGATCCCGATATCCCGACATAGGTAGTAAAGGTAAATTCTCTCTATAGATATGATAAGCATGAAGTCCCTCCTACTAAAATTGCTAGTCAGTGCTTGGATTAGTTTGATAACTTTATGTATAAGCAAGACGACTTCAATGCTTATTTTGGTAGACAATTAAAAGAAAATGCTTATATGATTAGACGCTTGGGTGATTATATGGCTGATATTAAAGGTGAACTTAAACTTGTTAGCAAACATGCCTCTATGGTTACCACTCAAGTAGAACAAGTACTTAAATCTCAAAAAGAAGTGCTTGATGAAATGAATAGTAAGAAAAATGATTATGATGTTAGATTGGCTACTGGAACTGGTAGAATGACTCAGGAACCTTTGTATCCTGAAGGCCACCCTAAGAGAATCGAGCAAGATTCTCAGAGAAATAATATTGATGTTCCTAGTTCTTCTAAAAAGAAGAAAAAGAAAAATGATAGAACTGTGCAAACTTCTAGTGAACCTATTGCTGAACCACCTGATAATCCAAATGATATTTCTATGTTTGATGCTCAAACACAATCTGGTAATGAACATGAACCTAATTAAAATATTAATAATGATGTTCATGATGATGCTCAACCTAGTAATGATAATGATGTAGAAATTGAACCTGCTGTTGATCTTGATAACCCACAATCAAAGAATCAACGTTATGATAAAAGAGACTTTGTTGCTAAGAAACATGGTAAAGAAAGGGAACCTTGGGTTCAGAAACCCATGCCTTTTCCTCCGAAACCATCCGAGAAAAAGGATGATGAGGATTTTGAGCGCTTTGCTGAAATGATTAGGCCTATCTTTTTGCGTATGAGATTAACTGATGTGCTCAAAACAAATCCTTATGCTAAATATATGAAGGATATCATTACTGATAAAAGAAAGATACCGGAAGCTGAGATTTCCACCATGCTTGCTAATTATACTTTTAAGGGTGGAATACCAAAGAAACTTGGAGATCCCGGAGTACCTACTATACCTTGCTCCATTAAAAGAAATTATATTAAAACTGCTTTATGTGATCTTGGAGCCGGTGTTAGTGTTATGCCTCTCTCTTTATATCGTAGACTTGACTTGAATAAGCTGACACCTACTGAAATATCTTTGCAAATGGCTGATAAATCAACTGCTATACCTGTCGGTATTTGTGAGGACGTGCATGTTGTGGTTGTGAATGTTACTATTTTAACGAACTTTGTTATACTTGATATTCCCGAGGATGATAGTATGTCTATTATTCTTGGAAGACCTTTTCTTAATACTGCAGGGGCTGTTATTGATTGCAACAAAGGCAATGTCACTTTTCATGTTAATGGTAATGAGCATACGGTACATTTTCTGAGGAAACAACCTCAAGTTCATAGTATCAATTCTATTGGGAAAATTCCATCGATTATATTTGGAGGTTTTGAATTTCCTCTTCCTACTGTCAAAAAGAAATTTGATATACTTATTATAGGGGATGTGCATATCCCCGTTGAGGTAACTTAGTGTTATTCGAAATTTCTCCAGTTTCATGATTATCGGAATGAGTTTGTTAACAAGACTTGATCAACCTTGTTAGTGGATTCTTTTTGATGAGCATGAGATGGATGAAACTAGAAGCACAAACTTCTGTACCCCACATTTACTTTCTGTTATTTATATTAAATTAAGTAAACATAGTATTTTCTGTCTGTTATCTGATCATCTGTGTAATATAAAAATAACCCGAAAATAAAAGTCCTCAGAATGCCATGCCAATTTAATATGATTTTTTTGGGAATATTTGAGGATTTACTGTGCAAAAATTACCGCGGGAGGAGCTGCCACCTGGCCACGAGGGTGGTGGGCGCCCCCCCCCCTATAGGGCACGCCCCCTGCCTCGTGGGCCCACGGTGGCCCTCCTCCACTTATCCCAGCACCCACCTTCTTCCTCTATCTCACACAAACCCGAAAAACCAACTCAAGCACGAGTTACAGCCACTTTTGCTGCGATTTTCGATCTCCTTGCTCAAAGCACCTCTCGCAAAACTTCTTGGGGAGATTGTTCCTTGGTATGTGACTCCTCCATTGGTCCAATTAGTTTTTGTTCTAGTGCTTTATTCTTTGCAAATTTGTGCTGCATAGGTGACCATGTTCTTGAGCTTGCATGTCAAATTTATATGGTTCCAAGTAGTTCTAATGCTTGATATAGGCTCTAGGCACTTGTAGGAGTAGTTGCTATCAATATTATTGAAAATTTTCATTTTTGTTTGAAGTTACTAAAAATTTCAGAATTTTTCAGAGAAAAACAATATGCTTAGGAAGATGTTCCAAGGTG
Organism: Triticum urartu; assembly: GCF_003073215.2. Classification (NCBI taxonomy): domain Eukaryota; kingdom Viridiplantae; phylum Streptophyta; class Magnoliopsida; order Poales; family Poaceae; genus Triticum; species Triticum urartu. The sequence continues at coordinate 283,259,840 of NC_053028.1, forward strand.
GTTCTTCTAAGAAGCAAGGACCCGGGATTGCTATGCGCGATGCAGACGAGGATCCACCAAGAGATGCTCCGGTATGGCCTTGCGAATGGCCGTCGGAAAATTTTATGGACCGTGCGGGAATTAAAGAAGAATTCAAAGCATATTTCTGCAATGCCGGTCTTGAGGATTTTGAGGCTAACAAATGCCCCCAGTATCATGATCTCACAAGTTCATTTGTGAGGAGGTTTGAGTATTCATCTTCGCGTAATTCTCCTTCAGTCATGTTTGATCTTCATGACAAATCTTATGCCATGGACCTAGAGGGTTTCAGTTCTGCTTGCGAACTTCCATCATGGGGCAGTATTAGGGATCCCCCTAAATCTGAATTTAGAAACTTTCTTGCTAGTATAACTGTGGGGGAATCTAGAGATATAACGCAGGCTACCATAGGGAGCATTCACTTTCCTACTATACATTATTTTGCTCTCTTCATCGGTAGATGCATAAATGCTAATGATGAAGCATGTCACATGTGTGTCCCTAATCTTAGCATTCTTAGGAGTGCTGTGTTAGGAGACCAATCTCATCATATGGGAGCCATTGTAGCTCGTAGGTTGCATCATAATAGACATAATGGAGATTTCTTTGGAGGAATTTATGCAACCCGCTTAGCTCATTTTCTTGAGATAGACACTCGTGAGGGTGATATGGAGTTGCCTCTTGCATATTTAGATTATGACTCTATGGCTTCGCACCAGTTTGTCGAGAGGCCTGAATCACCTCTCTTATATCGCTTAATTTTTGATAAACGACGTGTTTTCCGTATTACTCTCCCTGCTCTTGCCTTCTTTGATTCACAGACAAAAGGAAGATATGTTATTACCAGAGAGGAGGCAGAAGAGTACGAGAGGTGAGCGGAGGCAGCCCGACTCCACGCTGCAACTCAGCAGGCGATAACCGCTGCACATTGGTATGATCCCAACTATTCCTCCTCATCACAGTACGACCCCAACAACTATTATTATGGATATCCGCCAGGCCAGCCATGGCCATAGAGCAAGTTAGGCCAAAAGCCTAAGCTTGGGGGAGTACGTATTTCTCACCGACATTACATTTATGTTCACACACACTCATTGCTAGATGTCGGTGCTCATACTTTTTCACTGTAATATCCATGCTAGTTTATTTTCCTTTTCCTGCTTTCTTCTTGTGTGTTTGTTAAACCTTAAGAAAAACCAAAAAAATTATTAGTAGTAGTTTATTTTTCTGATGTAGTAGTAATAATTAAAAAAGAAAACCCAAAAATATTTCCCGTTCATCTTTTGCTTGTTGGGAGCTTTCCCATGTAAATAGTTTTATTTCTTTTCTTTTCTTTGGGGGTCAATAGGAGAAGACCATAATTGAATTTTTGAAGTGGCTCTTGTATCCATTATTGTTGATTTAACCAAGAGCCCGTATTGCCTTGTCTTCTCCTGTTTATTGAATGCTCGCAGATTCCAGCTTACTCCAATGCACGTGCACTCTTATTATTATTCACACCGTTCGGTCATGCAAGTGAAAGGCAATTATGATGATATATGATGGACTGACTGAGATGAGAAAAGCTGGTATGAACTCGACCTCTTTTGTTTTTGTAAATATGATGAGCCTGTCGTTCTTGATTCAGCTTCTTATGAGTAAACATGTTTGCAATGACAATTAGAGATCATAGTTGCTTGTGCCATGCTTGATTAGCTATGAGTTATAATGATTTACCTTGTATGCCAACATGCTATTGAGATGATTATGATGTGGTATGATGGGGTGGTATCCTCTTTTGAATGATTTAAGTGACTTGACTTGGCACATGTTCACGCATGTAGTTAAAACAAAATCAACATAGCCTTCACGATATTTATGTTCATGGTGGATTATATCCTACTCATGCTTGCATCCAATGTTTATTAATTTTAATGCATGTACATGGTTGTTGTCGCTCTCTAGTTGGTCGCTTCCCAATCTTTTGCTAGCCTTCACCTGTACTAAGCGGGAATACTGCTTGTTCATCCAATCCCTTAAACCCCAAAGTTATTCCAGATGAGTCCACCATACCTTCCTATATGCAGTATCTACCTGCCGTTCTAAGTAAATTTGTATGTGCCAAACTCTAAACCTTCAAATAAACATTCTGTTTTGTATGCTCGAATAGCTCATGTATCAACAAAGGTTGTCCTTATCTTCCGTGTTAGGCGGGTTATTCTCAAGAGGAGTGGACTCCGCTCCTCACTCACGAGAAAATGGCTGGTCACCGGGATGCCCAATCCCATACTTTATGCAAACTAAATCAAAATTAATTGCAAACAAAACTCCCCCTGGGACCTGATGTATGTTGCAGGCACTCATTGTTTCGAGCAAGCCATGGATTGATGCTTGTTGGTGGAGGGGGAGTATAAACTTTACCATTCTGTTTGGGAACCACCTATAATGTGTTTAGCATGGAAGATATCGCCATCTCTTAGTTGTTACATTGACAATGAAAGTATACCGCTCAAAATACAATTTATCTCTATTGCAAAACCGAGCTATGGCACCTCTACAAATCCCTGCTTCCCTCTGCGAAGGGCCTATCCATTTACTTTTATGTTGAGTCATCACCCTCTAATTAAAAAGCACTAGCTAGAGAGCACAGTTGTCATTTGCATTCATCACTATTAATTTATATTGGGTATGACTATGATTGGATCTCTTTTACCATGAATTACAATGTCTAGTCAGTCCTTGATCTTTAAAGGTGCTCTGCATTTATGTTTTGCGGTCTCAGAAAGGGCTAGCGAGATACCATCTTGTTATATCATATTATGATTGTTTTGAGAAAGTGTTGTCATCCGAGATTTATTATTATGACTTGCTAGTTGATTATGCTATTGATATGAGTAATGATGAGACCTGAGAATTATTGCAAGTGTGGTTAGTTATGGTCTATGCTGAAAACTTGAATGCTGGCTTGACATAGTTACAACAACAAGAGCAAACAGAGTTCGTAAAAGTTTTTCTTTCTTTCTTTCAGTTTGTCAACTGAATTGCTTGAGGACAAGCAAGGGTTTAAGCTTGGGGGAGTTGATACGTCTCCGTCGTATCTACTTTTCCAATCACTTTTGCCCCTGTTTTGGACTCTAACTTGTATGATTTGAATGGAACTAACCCGGACTGACGCTGTTTTCAGCAGAATTACCATGGTGTTGTTTTATGTGCAGAAAACAAATATTCTCGGAATGACCTGAAAATCCACGGAACATCTTAGAAAAAATAATAAAAAATCCTCGCCAAAGATGCAGACTGGGGGGCCCACACCCTTCTCACGAGGGTGGGGGGCGCCCCCCCCTAGGGCGCGCCCCTAGCTCGTGGGCCCCCTGTTGCGTCTCCGACTCTAACTCCACCTCCATATATTGAGTTTCGATGAGAAAAAAATCAGAGAGAAGAAATCATTGCGTTTTATGATACGGAGCTGCCGCCAAGCCCTAAAACCTCTCGGGAGGGCTGATCTGGAGTCCGTTCGGGGCTCCGGAGAGGGGGATTCGTCGCCGTCATCATCATCAACCATCCTCCATCACCAATTTCATGATGCTCACCGCCGTGCGTGAGTAATTCCATCGTAGGCTTGCTGGACGGTGATGGGTTGGATGAGATTTATCATGTAATCGAGTTAGTTTTGTTAGGGTTTGATCCCTAGTATCCATTATGTTCTGAGATTGATGTTGCTATGACTTTGCTATGCTTAATGCTTGTCACTAGGGCCCGAGTGCCATGATTTCAGATTTGAACCTATTATGTTTTCATGAATATATGTGAGTTCTTGATCCTATCTTGCAAGTCTACAGTCACCTACTATGTGTTATGATCAGGCAACTCCGAAGTGACAATAATCGGGACGACTCCCGGTGATGACCATAGTTTGAGGAGTTCATGTATTCACTATGTGCTAATGCTTTGTTCTGGTTCTCTATTAAAAGGAGGCCTTAATATCCCTTAGTTTCCAATAGGACCCCGCTGCCACGGGAGGGTAGGACAAAAGATGTCATGCAAGTTCTTTTCCATAAGCACGTATGACTGTATACGGAATACATGCCTACATTACATTGATGAATTGGAGCTAGTTCTGTGGCACCCTATGTTATGACTTTACATGATGAACCGCATCCGGCATAATTATCCATCACTGATCTGGTGCCTACGAGTTTTCCATACACTGGTTTACGCTTATTTACTTTCCCGCTGCTACTGTTACAATCACTACAAAATACCAAAAACATTACTTTTGCTGTCTTTACTTTTGTTGCTGCTACCACCACTATCATATTACTTGCTACTAAACACCTTGCTGCAGATACTAAGTTTCCAGGTGTGGTTGAATTGACAACTCAGCTGCTAATACTTGAGAATATTCTTTGGCTCCCCTTGTGTCGAATCAATAAATTTGGGTTGAATACTCTACCCTCGAAAGCTGTTGCGATCCCCTATACTTGTGGGTTATCAATCTCCACAAGGATGGAGTCCGGGAGATCGCTGATGCGGTCCACCCGAGATTCTATGGGTTCCTAGGATCCGGTGGGGGCGGGCTCACTGCTTCTCCCCGCGCTACCGGGTGCGGAATCTACAACAAGTGTCGCCGCTGGCGGGACCCTCATCTTCTTGGCGCTGGGGTCAGCGAACTCCATTTTCCTCGAGGGTGTCGCGTCGAGCTCATGGGTTTGAGCAGAGTAACGAATGACGAGCCTAGTTGTAGTGCGAGTGAAGAAGAAGGGGAGTTGGGGTTTTCTGTAGTAGAGAGGAAGAAGGGGAGCTGGGGTTTTCTGTAGGAGTGAGGTGAGGAATTTGGGGGTACGAGTGGAGCGAGCTGACGTGAGGTGGGTGGGAGTGAGAAGGAAGAAGAGCACCCAGGATTTTTTGGGGGCGGTGTGCTGGGTAGCGCCTCTCATTAAGTAAATATATGGGCTTTTGAATTGATTTTATTATTTACTAGGGTGGATGGGCTCTTTTGTCTTGGGCCCAGAGAAACAATTACTACTAGTATAGTGGAGACACTCTAGAGCTACCCAGAAAAACAATTACTACTAGTACAGTGGATACACTACCACTTCTGGCTCCTCTGAGGTCATCGAAACGTCTCCCGCTACTGAATGTCATTTTACTTTGGTTCACTAACATGCGGGCCATGCAGCACGGGGGCCCAAATGCCATCCATCCAATCAGAAGGAGGTATGCAGGCAGAGAGTCACCCCGGTCATAGCGCGGCAGTAACGAGCCCTCATATACAAAACCCCACCTCCCCGCAGTCTAAGTTTGACAGGCGAAGCAACCACCATTTCACTCTTCGCTGAATCCCCTTCTCTCTCATCGTCTTCAAGAAAGCCAACACTTGCATCTGCCATTGTTCTTCTCTCCCAACAAAGGGAAGGTAAGCGGATCCGTGATTTTGGTATATTTTCTTTCATAAAAAAAGAACTTTTTCAAAGCAGTAACTGATCCTCACTCTCTTTTTTGTTTCATTGTCATTGCGATTGTGTTTTCGTTTCAGTGGTCTCCTATTCGTCAGTTTCATGATGGACCAAGGAGAACCAGGCAACGATCTGTCGATGTTGGAGCAGATGTGGGAGGCTGGTCCCCACGAGAAAGAGAGCTCCAAGAAGATGGAGGCCACCATCGAGCCGACCCCAGATACGCTCACGACCACTACTGAGATGGTCAATGCCCTGTTTGAGGTTACAGCCCTCGTGGCCTTGTAGGAGCAGTTTTCCCCCTTCGAGGATGTATCCCCTCCTCCCCGCTGAGCTGCCCAACGTGATTTTCTTCTTTGACGATCTCAATTGTGGTTTTTCATCTAAGTATGTGGTGATAAATAATGCAAAATTCTATTAGCTTCGATGCCATGCTACCTTCCCTGTCATGCATACTTTTGACTCTACATAGTGGTTTAAATAACTTGTGATTTTATATTGGGAAGTAATTCAGAATTCATTTCTGTTTCAATTAGAGCCCTGACATAGGCAATGATTGTGTGGTTTTACATGTCACACGCTATGAGGCGGATGACCTGAATATATGCACTAGGAAAACTAAAGTTCTTAGGTTGTTGGATCCTCGAAGACAGTTGCACTTATACCAAAGTCGAGATGTATTCCACCCACACTGTTGTCAGGCGTGTTGTCTGCTACTTCTTGAGCTTGCATTGGTTTTTCCCTTGAAGAAGAAAGGGTGATGCGACAAAGTAGAGATAATTATTTCCCTCAGTTAGAGAACCAAGGTATCAATCCAGTAGGAGATACAAGCAAGTCCTCAATCTATGCACCTGCACAAACAATCAAACACTTGCACCCAATGCGATAAAGGGGTTGTCAATTCCATCACGGTCAATTGCAAAAGTGAGATCTGATAGAGATAGGTATAAAAGATTGCTAATACGTAAAACAAAATAAAAGTAAATAAATTGCATCAAGATATTTTTGGTATTTTTCATTTTACATCTGAAAATATAATTTGGAAAATAGACCCGGGGGCATAGGTTTCACTAGAGGCTTCTCTCAGGAAGGCAAATAATACGTTGGGTGAACAAATTACTGTCGAGCAGTTGATAGAAAAGCGCAAAGTTATGACGATATCCAAGGCAATGATTATGCATATAGGCATCATGTCCGTGTCAAGTAGACCGACTCCTGCCTGCATCTACTACTATTACTCCACACATCAACCGCTATCCAGCATGCATCTAGAGTATTAAGTTCATAAAGAACGGAGTAATGCCTTAAGTAAGATGACCTGATGTAGAGGGATAAATTCAAGCAATATGATGAAAACCCCATATTTTTATCCTTGATGGCAACAATACAAATACGTGCCTTGCTACCCCTACTTTATCACTGGGTGAGGACACCGCATGATTGAACCCAAAACTAAGCACCTCTCCCATTACAAGAAATACCAATCTAGTTGGTCAAACAAAAACCGATAATTCGAAGATAAATACAAAGATATCAAATCATGCATATAAGAATGCAGAGAAGCTTCAAATAATATTCATAGATAATCTGATCATAGATCCACAATTCATTGGATCTAGACAAATACACCGCAAAAGAAGACTACATCGGATAGATCTCCAAGAACATCGAGGACAACATGGTATTGAGAATCAAAGAGAGAGAAGAAGCCATCTAGCTACTAGCTATGGACCCATAGGTCTGAGGTAAACTACTCATGTCGGGATGTGGAGTTCCGGCAAACCCTTAAGGTTCGAATACTAGGGTGCACGCAAAGTCTTTCCCTCCAACCAATCTATGCTCTAGCTCGCTAAGATCTTGCAGTCGAACTCGACGAACTCTCAACACAGAAGGACACGGGGTTTATACTGGTTCGGGCCACCGTTGTGGTGTAATACCCTACTCCAACGTGGTGGTGGTGGATTGCCTCTTGGGCTAATGATGAACAATACAAGGGAAGAATGGCCTCCTGAGGTTGAGGCGTTCTTGAGCTCGGTGAGCTTGTGCGTGTGGGGTGGTCTCTCTCTTCCTCTCGCTAGCTAAGATGATGTTCACCTCCCCTCCACTGTGGTGGCTAGTCCTGTTATAGAGGCACTGGTCCTCTTCCCAAATATCGAGCGGAAGGGAGCCAACAATGGCGGGCTAATTTGAAGGGGGACAACTAGTACAAGCTATCCTGACAAAAGTAGTCTTCGCCTACACAAAGTTCTGGTGGTGACGTTGTTCTGGGCTCCACGGTGACCTCCATCTTGCAGTCCATGGTCACGGTCTTTTTGCACCGAAATGGCAACCTTTGCCTGAGGCCTCGGTACTCCGCGGCTGCGCTTGCCCCCTTTGTACCAAAGAGGAAACAAGGACATTGTGCACGCTGGCGCCCGCCTGGTGTCGATCGTCATGGCTCACGTCACGAGAGCCTCGTGAGGTTCGCCTTGCCTTGATATCTCCGCTCCACGTGAGCCTGCCTAGCTAGGACACTCCGGAGGAGGTCTTGCGTCGTCCACCTCGCGAGGCTTGGTCCCTCGCGAGGGTCTTGGGTGCTTTGTTGGTGAAGACGGGTCGTACGGCCTGCTGGCTCAGCCACTCCGCGGGCTGCAGGCAGGCAAGTCTGGGGACCCCCATTCCCAGAACGCCGACAGTAGCCCCCGGGCCCAAGGTGCGCGCGGGCTTGGCTTCGCGGCGAAGCCAAGGGTCAAGTTCGGAGCACCGCGGGCCCCAAAAGCCTGCGGCCTCGGTTGACGCGTGGCGGTTGATGGGACGTGGGCGTCTCCGCTTCCCCACGCTGCCTGTGAAGCCGCATGGCTATGCAGCCCCGCTTCTTGCACAGTTATTCTTCCCTCTCCGCGCCTGGCTTTTCCAATCCTCCAATCTCCCTGCTTCCTCGACACCCTGCTCCGCCTTCCCAGTCCCACCAGTGTTCCACCCGCTTTACCGCCATGGCGCTGAAACAAGCCGACAAGGAGAAGAAACCTCTATCCTCGCCAACTGCGCCTCCATCCTTCGAGTCGGCGCTCAGCCGGCCTCGGGTGCTCAACGACGAGGCCATGGGCAAGGTGCGCCCCATGCTCGCCTCCAGCTTCAATGAGTGGGGAGAGACGCCGCCCTGGCCCGCGTCTCGCTCTAGCATGGCTCGGGCAGTCACCGAGATCCCGATCTTCATTGACGCCCTCTGGGGCTGGCCTGCTTCCTCCCTTCTCCGCCTTCTTCAATGCGGTGCTCGAGCACTATCAGATCCATATGCTTCATCTCGACCCTCAATTTGTGACCCTTCTTGCCGTCTTTGCCTTCATGTGTGAGGTCATGGAGGGCATCACCCCCTCCGTGGCGCTCCTCCGCCACTTCTTCTCGCTACATCTCATCAGTGCCCGGCAGAGCTCAGGGTGTGTGGGCTTTCAGGCCATGGTGGCGACGGCAGGCATGGGGATCGACTTCGAGCTTCCTTCATCCGCGAGCGAGTTCCGCACGCGATGGGTGTTTGTTGATGCCGGCGTGCTCAACCCTCTACTCCCAGCTCCGGTGGGTCCTGCCATTCCAAACTCCGGCTAGGGTCACCAGAGGCTCGCGAGCCCCTGCCTTGCCCCCGTCTGGGCCAGGCTGTGGTGGTTGAAGGACCTTGGTGTGACTGCGCCTATGGTGGTGAGGGAGTTCATCAGGCGCCGAGTAGCTCCGCTTCAGCGCCATTCCCGCCTGATGTGGGCCTTGCTCAGCGGGCAGGACAACATGAGGTTTTAGGAGGAGGGGCTTCCTCTTGCTGCGCGGCAAACTGTGCTCACGGTGCTATCCGATGTCCCTCTGCCGGACGAGATGCCCAGGAAGAGCTGCATGTTGTACTGCAGCAAGAACAAGGTTACCTTTGCCGCGACCATGCCTTCCTTTGATGAGTGGGGGCTGCGCCCAATTGGCTTGGAGGGGACCCGCAAGAATCCCGTCATCGTGGTCCCATTCTTGGCCGCCGGTGAAGAGCTTGCCCCTGGTGATGGCGCGGGGGAGCGAGCTGCAATAGGGGCTTGCTGCTCAGGTGCTGAGGAGCACGTGCCGAGCGGTGATCCAGGGGCGTCGTCCTCGGGAGCTTGCGACGCCCCTCCTGAGGCGTCAGTCGCTGATGAGATGCGGCATGCGGCTCCCGAGGCCGAGGCTTCAGGAACCTCGGGATGCCGCAGCGAGAGAGAGCCGGGCTGTTCGCCGTAGCCGGGCTCCCCTGAAGACATCCCTCTTGGCTCTTCTTCGGCCCCGCCACGCTCCGGCTATCACGTCCAGCGCTTCGGTCGCCTTTGCGTGGACTTCGAGGAGCTCCGCAAGAGGAAGGGATCCCCTAGTGGTGGCAGCATCTTTGGACTATTGAAGCGACGGAAGTACATCGCCATCGACGAGTAAGTACCTCTCCTTGGTGATCTTCTATGTGCCGCATTCCATTCCTGACGATTGTCCCCTCAGGTCCCCTTCTGCTAAGGCCGCGAAATCTCCAGAGAAGCAGCTCCCTCTCGTCACATCGCACTCGCAAAGCTCTAGTGCTTCAGGCTCAGATGCTGCCCGCGGCATGGGTCCAGCCTTGGGAGCTGGTCCGTTATCAAGGCACCCCGAGCTTGCGCCTTCACCGTCCTTACTTCGCAGCCTTGCTCGGAGCGCAGTAGGCGTGCCAATGGCTCCTCCCTTGGTCACAGTTGGTAGGTGGCTAGCCTCGATGCTGGAGCTTCCTTCAAGTAGCGGGTCTTGATCGGTCCGGGCCCCTCGCGGGGGTCAGCTGGCGCCTGGGGCCGTGCCAGCCCCCAACCGGGAGATGGTGTGCCACTTGATGCTCCACCCGCAGCCCCCGAGGCGGAGGACGAGATGGGGCGAGCGTTCGAGCTCGAGCGCGGGCGCAGCGTGGTTCGCCACGAGCACTTCCAGGAAGCGTTGGGCGCGATGAACCGCCTTCGTGAAGAGCTTGCTGGCGTCGACTCGCGTCTTGAGGCCGAAGGTCTTCGGTTGGTGGAAGAGCGGCGCAAGCTGCGAGTGGCCATCAACCTTGGCTGTTATCATCGCGACCTCAAGAACGCGAAGGCTGAGGCGTCCCTCAAGACGGCCAATGAGGCCCGCTTGCGAGCTTTGGAGGAAGCTCATGAGGCCAATCGCCGCCGTGAGGCTGCGAAGGAGCGCGCGTGGGAGCTGTAGGCCTGGAGCGTGTCCCTTGAGCAGCAAGTCGAGGCGCGCGGGGCCGCCCTTGCGTCGATGAGGGGGGCGCCTGCGGAGGAAGAGGAGGTCCGGCGGCGCGAGGAGACGCTAGCCCTGGAGGCCGTGGAGCGCAGCCTCGAGCTCAAGTGGCTGGAGACGAGGGAGTGTCAAGTTGCTCAAGCTGAAGATGTCGTCGGGGCTAGCGAGGCCAGAGTCGAAGAAGAGATCAATCGCCGGGTAGCCGTGGTTCGCGCTAATCTGGAGGGCAGGTACGGCTTGAGGCTGGAGCTCGCCGGACAGGAGGGCGCAGGCAGGGCCGCCGCCCTCAGGCCCAGGTTGGATGAGGCCGCGAGGCGTGCTGAGGCCACAACCGCTGCCCTGGTTATGGCGCAGGCGGACCTGGCCTCCGCCCGCGCCGAGCTGCTTTCCCTCCAGAGGCGAATTGATGATGCCGAGGCCATCACTCGGCAAAACAGAGAAGAAGTGCTCCAACACCGAACGCTGGAGCGCGAGCATGCCCCTATGCTTCAAGACCTTCGGAACAAGGCCAACACCGCCCTAGGCTATATCTACGACAAGAACGCCCTGACCCCCCACTCGAGTGACTATGCCAGCCACCTGACATTCTTCACCGAGGTGGTGACGCGCCTGGAGGCTCAATCTGCCAGAGCTTGGCAGCTTGTGGAGGAGAGGGGTCGTGGCCTGCTTCAGCGCGCCTTTTCCCGTGTTTTCAGCCACCTCCTAAACACCGACCCCAACTTCGACTTTGATGCCTCCATTGCTCCTGTGCCCATTGCCGTCCGGGGCGACCTGGCGTGTTGGGTAGAGGATCATGTCGATGCGTTGGTCAGGGTCTTCACCTCAGAGAACAATGGGGTGGTGGTTGTCGCAGACGAGGGTGACGTGGTCAACGACGGCGACGGGGACGTCGCCGACGGCAACGACGATTCCGAAGAAGGTGATGACGATGCGAGCGACGCGTCCCTGGATGATGCAGCGAGCGATATCTCTGGTTGATCCCATACTCTCTTGTTGTTTTATTCTACACGCAAAACTCGGGTGTGGCCCTTGGAAAACTTGTGAGAGCATTTTGAGAGGGGGAGCCCCTCGTGTAAGAAAATCGCAGTTTTTAATTTCCTATGCGATGTGGGTATGTGTCCTCGTGAGCTCGTGGAGCTGGGGGTGCGTTTCCAGACATGGGTTACCTTAGTCAGTGCCTGCTTAGGGCTGGGTCGTGAGGCGACGAGTTCCTAAGAATCTTGCGGAGCTTATCGCCCTGTTTGAAGGGTGCCCCGCAAGGGGTGAGCACGAGGCATAGTGCTAGTGCATGCTCTGCACGGTCCGGCTTGCGAGGAGCTTTGCGAGGGAGAGGCGACGGACGTGAATCCCAAACCAAACAAGATCCAGAAGTGAAAAACGGCTCGAACGAGAAAAGGCACCCCCCGCGCGCAACGATAAAAATTTAGCTTCAACTTAAGTCCAGAATTAGAAAGCAAAGCCACAGAAAGAGAGATCCAAAGCAAAAGGCCGCGTCTGGCACTTAGTCTAGTCTTTGGGTCTTCAAGTCTTCTCACCAGCGCAGAGCTAAGTGTTGTCCACTAGGTGTGGGAGGGAGCCCCAGGGCCTGAGGCCGGCGCTCCTGAGACTCTGGGGCGTGTACAGCCCCAACTCATTATTACGTGAGAGTGTCACGGTCGGCGAGCTTCATAGGCACAGGGCCTTCTTCATAGGTACCGGCCTTGCTTCATATCGCCAGACGAGGGGGCTGCCTTGCGCCACTCTTGACCTACTTTGAGCCGCCGGAGACCAGGACGACACAAAGGAGGGAAAGAGGACGTCAGCGGTTCCCTCGGCGACCACGGGTCCTCTGCCGGAGGAAGGGTCGTTGAAGCCACCCCGGCAGAGGGCCTACCTCCGAGTGTCCCCTAGTTTTACGTGCCTTGGGGAGGGGCCTTGCTCCTGGCTCCCTCTCAGCGGCTCCCAGCGTGTCTCCCTTGTTGAGACGGGTGTCGTCGTGCCGGGGTCGTCAATCGGTGCTGCAACCTGATTCATCTGTAGCCCATGGTTAGCATAAGCCTGTTCCTGAGAGGTTAGCGGTACCCTGTAGTTGCCGTCGCTGGCGCGATTGCTGTGGTTCTCCGCTGGCTCTTGGAAGGCTTCGACTCCTAGCGCTCCTTCTCCCCAATCTTGTCCAATGAATGAGCCGACGTCGTCCTCTGGTGCGTACCCTTGGTCCATCATGCGGGGCACATAGGCTTCTGGGGCCGTCACCCGGAACACCTCGCCGTGGTGCCCCACACTCCATGTTGCTCTGCCCATGATGGTGTCCTGGGGATGATAATACGGCATCCGGCTGGGACCATGGGGGTGATGCTTGTGCTCGTGCTTCTCGAGGGTGGCATGGGGGGGGGGGCTGGATCCCCCTACGCCACCAGCCGTGCTGATGTTGGCGAAGCCCCTGGGCGTAGTCGACGGCGCGCAGATGTGGTGAGGCTCGCTGCGCGACCTTGCAGTGGCCTGGGGGAGTCGATATCTGAAGGGTGGCGCTCTCAACGCCACTGCGTCCAGCAGCTCAGCAACACGCTCAAGCAGCGTGTCCCGGCCGCTCTCTATTATCCTGCATCGTAGCAGCTCCCTTGCCACTGTGAGTGCCGCCCGCATGTTCGCTTGCTCCCGCCGTGAGTGTGGCGCCGTTGCAGCGGCGTGACTCGCTGCTCTTGCCGTGGCTCGTGCTTGCCGCGGGGTGAGGGTGGATGATGCCTGGCCGCCCTGTCCATGCCCGGTAGAGCTTGGTGACACCCGCGCCGCCTGGGATGCAGGGTCGAGATCTTCATGGGCAGGCGGCGCCGTCCGGGCCGGCCAGGCTGCCCAGCGGTCGGATCCAGCTCTTGGGTCGCCAGACATCATTGACGGTGAACGTCGGAGTGCCGATTGGCGGAGAATAGGCTCTGGCACACCCCTACCTGGCGTGCCAAATGTCGGTATGTGGGGTTCCGGCAAACCCTTAAGTTTCCAACACTGGGGTGCACGCGAAGTCTTTCCCTCCAACCGATCTATGCTCTAGCTCATTAAGATCTTGTGGACGAACTCGACAAACTCTCAACATAGAAGGACACGGGGTTTATATTGGTTCGGGCCACCATTGTGGTGTAATACCCTACTCCAGTGTGGTAGTGGTGGATTGCCTCTTGGGCTGATGATGAACAATACAAGGGAAGAACGGCCTCCTGAGGTTGACGCGTTCTTGAGCTCGGTGAGCTTGTGCGTGTGGGGTGGTCTCTCTCTTCCTCTCGCTAGCTAAGATGATGTTCACCTCCCCTCCACTATGGTGACTAGTCCTATTTATAGAGGCCCTGGTCCTCTTCCCAAATATCGAGTGGGAAGGGAGCCAACAATGGCGGGCTAATTTGAAGGGGGACAACAAGTACAAGCTATCCTGAGAAAAGTAGTCTTCGCCTGCACAAAGTTCTGGTGGTGACGCTGTTCTGGGCTCTACAGTGACCTCCATCTTGCAGTCCATGGTCTTGGTCTTGTTGCACCGAAATGGCAACCTTTGCCTGAGGCCTCGGTACTCCGTGGCTGCACTTGCCCCCTTTGCACCAAAGAGGAAACAAGGACGTTGTACGCGCTGGCGCCCGCCTGGCGCCTACCTGGTGTCGATCGTCACGGCTCACGTCACGAGAGCCTTGTGAGGTTCGCCTTGCCTTGATATCTCCGCTCCTCGTGAGCCTGCCTAGCTAGGCCACTCCGGAGGAGGTCTTGCACCGTCTGTCTTGCGAGGCTTGGCCCCTCGCGAGGGTCTTGGGTGCTTTGTTGGTGAAGACAGGCCGTACGGCCTGCTAGCTCAGCCACTCCGCGGGCCGCAGGCAGGCAAGTCTGGGGACCCCCGTTCCCAGAACGCCGACAACTCATGCTTCATCGGAAGGTCAATAGGGTCGATTTAGATGCCCTCCGTGATTGAATCCCCCTCTGGCAAATCGTAGAAAAAGGCCCCAAGATGGGATCTCACGGGTACGGAAGGTTGTGGCGGCGGCAAAGTATTTTTGTGGCTCTCCCTTAGGGTTTTGGTGTTGGGACATGCGGTACGCTACACTAGCGCCAAATAAAATTTTCTACCGCGCACCCAAGATCATGCTGCTAGAAATAGTTTACGAGATCGGGTTTACCACTAGACGCGTAGTCACCACAGGGGAAGTAGAGTTGGTGATGCACGTAGTCGATCTCTCGGCCCGTCTCCTCCTCGCCTTGCCGATCTCCCGTGAACAGCAAAGACCCGCGAACGGCGATCTCCCGCGAACGGAGAAGACCAGCGAACGGTGATCTCCCGCGAACAGCACCTCACGGTTCCCTCGAATGGTCCATCCAAGCACCGCAGATGCGATACCTCCAAGGTATCCACACGTGCGTGGTGCAGCGGCGGGCGGCGGACTGCTAGGTCCGGTCGCACGTCATGGGCATGGGGAGTGGTGGTGGCTCTCGAGGGTAGGAAAAAATCAACCCTGAATGGTGTGCCAACTCCCCTTTATATAGACCTCCGAGGTGGGCTCAACACTTGAGCCCACTAGGAGTCTGCGTCCATTTTCCACTCGGACACAATCTGAATGGGCTGCAACCCCTTAAGTGTGCGACCCTATAAGTAGACGTACACATGGACACGACCAAGTCGATAGTTGGTAGCGGCTCCTAGCAGAATGTGCCAACTCCCATGTGTGCGTAAAGTCGTTTGACGAACCTCGACAATGTGTCACATGCAACATTCCTTTTGCCTCATGATATTTGCTGTCGAGCTCAAGGCAAGTAGTTGTCACCCTTGTGATAGCTCGACCTTTCTTCTCGAAACCATGATACAGATTCCCGAACTGGGTTAACACTTAACCCAAGTCACATGGCCATGCTTTTCGAATCTGATCACTTGAGAGGGCCGAGAGAATATCTCTCCAAATAGGAGGGGCAAATCCCATCTTGGTCAACCATGTCTCGTGGCATGTCTCACGACTCACCCGAAAGCTACCTTTATAACTACCCAGTTACGGAGTAGCGTTTGATAGACCCTAAGTGAGTCGATCCTCATCCCGAAAACATGCGAGGACCTCAGGTCTAGGACATGGCATAGACATTGTACTTGGGACTTACAGATGACTATATCTCGCTGTGTCTCAAAGTGGGTCTGCCCGGCTCGGTGATCTCCATCACTGGGCCCATACTATCGGTTTAGCATCTCCATGCACATGACTTGTGAAACATAGTCATCAACCGAGTCATATACTAGTCAAGGATATGTGTCCACATAACCTTATCAACTAGGGACCATTAGAACAATCATCATACAATACATAGTTCCACAAACAAGTCACATACTTATTGATACATATCATTGATGATGTTCAAGGACAATACAAAGGACTCATGAATACATATGGAAATGTCATCATCACATGATTGCCTCGAGGGCATATCTCCAACATTTGGAATATATCTGAATTTATAGGATGAAGAGGTAGGTCAGGGGACTCCCGAGGGGGCCCCAAGGCAGCCCCCCCTAGGGCGCTCCCTCCACCCTTGTTGCCACCTCGCGGGTCTTCGTACTTGGAGTCCAAGTCCTACATGTGTCCTCTGGTCCAAGAAAAATCATCGCAAAGTTTTATTCCATTTGATATTCCTTTTCTAAGAAACTCAAAAACAAGGAAAAAACATAAACTGGCACTGGGCTCTGGGTTAATAAGTTAGTCCCAAAAATAATATAAAATAGCATATTAATGCATATAAAACATCCAAAATAGATAATATAATAGCATGGAACAATCAAAAATTATAGATACATTGGAGACCTATCATTATCCAGGGTGTACTGAAGCACAAGAAGTTCAAAGCTACTCCTTCATTTGTGAGGCATACTGTTCTTGTCAAGCTTACGCGGGAAGATGACATGGCATGCCTCGACAAACAATTTTAGTGGCAATGCCACAAGGATATCTTCAAGAAGGTTGACAGGATTGAGCTACTGCCGGACGTCCTTGATGATGTTTGTGGCAAGGTCCGTCTTGTGTCCATCCCAAATTAGATCGAGGCATGAAATAGTTGGCCTAACTAGTGTTTAAAAGTAGTTTGGATTGTGTCTAATTATCCGAACCTTGCCTATTATCGAGCCCTCTGGGGCTAGTACTCTGTTTGAATTCGTCTATGGGAACTACTGCTACTTTTGTGTGCCCGTGAATCATGTGAGAACCATCGTAAGTGTTGTCGAAACAGATGTTTCCTCACTAGTTTTTCATGTAATATGGCATGGTAAGACATAAGTTGTCATGGTTTATCATACGAGCCATGTGTGTTTGATGAAATAGTGTACTTGTTCGAGAATTGTGCGCCGATGTATACATAGGGTACGTAAGGCTGGTTAAGTACTTGTAAACATTGTTGGTGCTACTCCATTTGTAAGCAGTCTGCAAAACATGGCACATTGGCTCAGCTCGCTTCGACACTAGAAAAGTCGGTTATCGATCGACCAGCTAACAATCAATACTCTATTGTCTAACATATAAGCAACTACGTATCTTGTTACAATAGTTCATGTAGTTAACTGAGGCACAATGAAAATTCCAAACGTTCACGCACTAGTCCAGCCTTCATGTGGAAAATTCACATTAAACTCGACTTCATAAAATACTTGAAAAGCATAAGTTCAACAATTTTACACATCTCAATGACTCATAGAACAACAAACTATTACTAGTTCATAGCAAAAGACAAAGTTGTGAGAAGGTTTACAAATCAGGAAAAATCAAGCAAGGCTTTTCTGAGCAAAGGGCCTCCCTAGGCAGGCTTTAATTTCCTGGAGTTCACTCTGGTTTTTGTTGTTGCCACCATCTAGGGTTAGGTTCTCTCATTCCAGAATAACCAATTATAATTGTGTTCTCAATTGGAATGCTGAACTAAACCATGTAGTGTACTGACCATCTGAACTTCTTGTGCAGTTCCACTAAATTTAAGCACCACTGTTTGCAGAAATAAGCAGACCACAATGCCTCTTGTCCGCGCACCTGTCCTTGCTATTATATTATCTGTTTTGGATGTCTTATATGCATTAATATGCTATTTTATATTATTTTTGGGACTAACTTATTAACCTAGAGCCCAGTGCAAGTTTACGTTTTTCCTTGTTTTTGAGTTCTACAGAAAAGGAATATCAAACGGAGTCCAAACGAGCTGAAAATTTACGGTGATTTTTTGTGGGCCAGAAGAAGCCCAGGAAGCACAAGAGTTGAGCCAGAAGAGTCCCGAGGCAACAACAAAGGTGGAGCCCCCCCCAAGGGCATGCCCCTGTCTTGTCGCTGCCTCGTAGACCCCCCTGACGTGAGACCGACACCAAAAATTCCTATAAATCACGAAACCCCCAGGAAGAAACCTAGATGGGGAGTTCCGCCGCCGCAAGCCTCTGTAGCCATGAAAAACCAATCGGGAGCCCATTCCACCACCCTGCCAGGGGGAACCATCACTGGTGCCATCTTCATCATCTCGGCGGTCTCCATGACGAGGAGGGAGTAGTTCACCCTCAGGGCTGAGGGTATGTACCAGTAGCTATGTGTTTGATCTCTCTCTCTCTCTCTCTCGTGTTCTTGATTTGGCACGATCTTGATGTACCGCGAGCTTTGTTGTTATAGTTGAATCATATGGTGTTTCTCCCCCTCTACCTTCTTGTGATGAATTGAGTTTTACCTTCGAGGTTTCACTATTATCGGATTGAATACAATTATGGATTTGAGAACACTTGATGTATGTCTTGCGTGGGATACCCGTGGTGACAATGGGGTGTTCTATTGATTCCCTTGATGTATGTTTTGGCACTCAACTCATGGATTCCTGATGTGACATTGGGGTAATCTATGCATAGGGGTTGATGCATGTTTTCGTCCTTGTTTCTCCGGTAGAAATCTTGGGGCACTCTTTGAGGTTCTTTGTGTTGGATTGAATATTATGAATCTGAAGTTGTTTGATGCATATCGTATAATTGACCCACGGATACTTGTGGTGACATCAGAGTATCTAGGTGACATTAGGGTTGATTCATGTGTATCATATGGTGTTATTTTACTAAGAACTCTAGGGCTGCTTGTGAAACTTATAGGAATAGCTCAATATATTGATTGGAAAGAATAACTATGAGGTGGTTTCGTACCCTACAAGCAATTCCATATTATGTTCTCTGCGATAGGAACTTTGGAGTGACTTTTGTCGCATGTTGAGGGACGGCCATATGATTTAATTATGTTATCATTGTTGAGAGAACTTGCAGTAGTGAAAGTATGAACCCTAGGCCTTGTTTCCAAGCATTGCAATACCGTTTTTGCTCACTTTTGTTACTAGTTAACTTGCTGCTTTTATATTTTCAGATTACAAAAACCTATATCTACTATCCATATTACACTTGTATCACCATCTCTTCGCCGAACTAGTGCACCTATACAATTTACCATTGTATTGGGTGTGTTGGGGACACAAGAGACTCGTTTTTATTTGGTTGCAGGGTTGTTTGAGAGAGACCATCGTCATCCTACGCCTCCCACAAATTGATAAGCCTTAGGTCATCCACTTGACGGAAGTTTGCTACTGTCCTACAAAACTCTGCGCTTGGAGGCCCAACACGAGTCTACAAGAAGAAGGTTGCGTAGTAGACATCAGCTTGCAGCAGCGGAGCGGAAGTTCTAGGTTTCTTTTTGGAGGTTTCTATATTTATAGGGATTTTTGGCGTTGATTTCACGTCAGGTGAGTCCCGAGGGGCCCACGAGCTCAGAGGAGCCTTCTCCCTGAAAGTGCTAGTTATCGACTAGAGGGGGGTGAATAGGCGATTTTTATGAAAGTCGTCAAAACATGGGAGTTTTGAAGACAAACGATAGAAATGAACCTATAACCATGCAGTGGAAGGTAGATTACACTAAACAAGCCATAGTCAAGTATTCAATGAAGTGAGAGCACGAAGACTAATAGCAGCTAGGCAGTACGGATCAGGATGGAAGATAGTATGAAACCAATCAGAACAAACAGTCACAAAGTGAAGACAAATGGACAATGCAAACAGGCAATGACTTCACAAGGACCAACTATAAATAAAGAGATGGGAAGGATAGAACCAGTTGCTTGTTGAAGACAATGATTTGTTGGACCAGTTCCAGTTGTTGTGACAACTGTACGTCTGGTTAGGGAGGCTGAGATTTAACTGAGAAGACCGTGTCTTCACCTTATTCCCCTTGAGCTAAGGACACCCAGTCCTCGCTCAATCACTCTAGTAAGTCTTTAAGGTAGACTTCCAAACCTTCACAGACTTCGTTCACCGGCAATCCACAATGACTCTTGGATGCTCAGAACGCGACGCCTAACCGGCTAGAGGATTCACAGTCCTCAAGTGTAACAAGTCTTCAGATCACATAGACAGGAAGACTTCAGTCATGCCTAACACTCTTTGGCTCTGGGTGTTTAGGGCTTTGTCCTCGCAAGGATTTCTCTCTCAAAGGCTTCGAGGTGGGTTGCTCTCAAACGACAAAAGTCGTGCACTAACTCTGAGCAGCCACCAATTTATGGTGTAGGGGGTGGGCTATTTATAGCCACTAGGCAACCCGACCTGATTTGCCCAAAATGACCCTGGGTCACTAAGGAACTGACACGTGTTCCAACGGTCAGATTTCAAACACAAACGGAAACTTTACTTGGGCTACAAGTAAAGCTGACTTATCCAGTGTAACATCCCAAATTTTCAATTTGGAATGTTATACATTAGATCATCATTGCATATCATATTTTAATTTGCTTTTGGTTTGATCCTAGAAATTTCTACGTAACTCAAGGACCCACGGAGATAGTTGGGAAATTTTTTATTTTCATATTTGAGTTTTCTCAAATTTTGAGAATAGGATCATTTGATTTTATTTATTTTATCATCAATTATTTCTATTACAAAAAATATGAGAGAGGGAATAAAATGACTTTCCCAAAATAAAGAAAAATTGAGGATTTAATAGTAAAATCAAATAAGATTTTATTTCGGAGTTTTCATTATTTTATTTGATTTTTAGGAAAATGTGCGTTTTTCAAAATTGCATTTAGGCCCCAAATAAATGTTCACCTTGTGCGGCTTGATTTTAGAAGCCCGGGAAAATTTATTTCGGGATTTTTGGAGTCCGTTTAGTGTTTCTTTTTATTTTTCTTCTGCGCATCATAATTTAAAAAAAATGAACCGACCTACGGGCCGTGTCCAACCAGGACTCCGGCCCGACTAGGCTTTATAAGCCGGGGGAGCCAGCCCGAGGCCCAGCCGCCGCCCCCCGAAACCCTCGCCGCCCGCGCCGCCTCGCCGCGCCGCCTCTCTGCCGGACGCCACCACCGCCGCCCGAGGTTCGCCTCGCCCTGAAATCCGTGTCACATTTTTTTTTCTTTTTTGAAAAGTCGTTCGGTTTTTCCGTCGGTTTTTTTTTAGTTTCGGTTTTTTTAAATAGATCGGTTTTTCCGATTTATTTAAATAGCGAGCGTTCGTCCGTTCGTTCGTTCTAGCGAACGTTCGTCGTTTTTCTTTTTCTCAGATTAAATCCGCGATTTTTCTGATCGCGATTCCTGATCCGATTTTCATTTTAGTATAACTTTTTGCTCGTTTATCGGAATCAGGCGATTCAAGCGCCTGGAGTTTCGTCTCGAAACCCTCTATCCATTTAATCAACTTAAACAAGTTTTTGCTACTGTAAAGATTGCCCTAGATCCAGATTAGTAGAACAAAGTTGTTTTCTTTTGCCGTTTGACTTTCGTTGCTTCATTCGATTTGATTCTTTTTGCAAACCGGAGTTCTTAAGTTGAACCTTCTAGTTAGATCTCTTATTTGAGTTTTACCCATGCATTAGATGAGTACTTATTGTATGTTTGTTTGTTTGCGATAGAGTACCCAGAGTGCGCCGCTTGTTACTTCGAATCGCTAGGTTTCCCGGATCATCAGCAAGGCAAGTAACACTTTGATCATACCTTTCCTACTACCTAGTTTTATTGCATTAGATCAATCCTCGCACATTGCATGATTAGGATCTAATTAAATTGTGGGATGGGAAGTAGTTGAGGTAGTACCTATTACCTGTTTATTATCAAACCTTTGGGAGTTACTCCTACGTTTTCTTATTATGACATGCTATGCTAGTAGACGTGGATTGGGTGAGTGATATCCATGACAGATGTGAGTTTGTTAATTAATGGTTTATCTAAGGTGGCAATTTAAATACACATCTGGGTGGATTGAGGCACCTGGGTATTCCAGGACTTGCCTGTTTTCTTTTGGACCGCCACCCAGGGTCAAAGGGATCATGAGACTATTCATACTAGAAACTTCTGTGTGCAGGCACAAGCTATTATGGGCTCTAGCATAGTTGACTAAGTCGTGCGAACTCTTACACTGGTAGGCTAGCAGATGTAGGGGATGTAGGTGGTACGGTCTACCCGATCGTAAGGTGCTAGCGCTTCTGAAAGACTATGTCTCGGTCATCCGTCTTCTCAAACACCATGTAGTGTGAGAAACCAAAGGGAGGCGATCGAGTCTTGTGGGGAAAAGTGCGCAAACCTCTGCAGAGTGTAATAAACTAATCATGGTTAGCCGTGTCCCCGGTTATGGATAATCTTGAGTATCTAGTACCTGGATTATCATGTGAATCTCAACATGTTACTCTAAATTAATTTTGTTGGGTTTTGTTAATGATATTTTTAATTGGGATTGACAATGCTGTCAACCATTCTCAATGTTTAACAACTACCATGATAGTTAAATAAATTTATTCCTTTGAAGTAGGGAAAAATTGGCTTTACGCAAAACTGTAACCATAGAGCTTTCCACCAGCCAGATATGCATATAGTATAGCTGTTTCCTTCCATTACTCTCTATGTGTTACCTTGCTAGCATATTCCATGTGCTGACCCGTTTTGGGCTGCAACGTTAATGTTGCAGACTTTTTAGACGATGATTAAGGAGTTTTTAGGTCGTGGTTCTATACTCAGTGATGCCGTTGGAGTTGATGGACTCACTTATCTTCCAAGCCTTCTGCTGTTATCGTTATTGGATGGCCTTAAGCCATATTTATTGTAATAAGTTCTCTTCTGAGACACTCGATGTAATAAGTGTGTGATTGCTACTCTGTTATAAATCCTCCGAGTATTGTGTGGTGTCAGCATTACTGATCCAGGGATGACACCGGAGCATAGAGATCAAACTGTTTGAGGTCTGGTCGCTACAGAGATGGTATCAAAGCACACGCTGACTGTAGGACACGACCACTAAGCTAAAGACCTAAATCACTACTCACTCTCTTCTCCTCTGACTCCTCATCTTTTCTAGTCTTTTAGGATGGCGGATGCAAGGAACAAGTTCACGCAACCAGATGAAGATACACCCTTTGGACGTCACTTGAAGGAAGTCACTAGATACCTGCACATAGGAGTACCAAGCTTCACTGGAACCTACAACGCCACTTTACCTGAAGAAGAGCGCTGGGTGATTCAAGTTCAAGTTCCAGGAAGAACGTTCATGCCAGTCACTGAGCCCATAGAGTTTTGTTTTGATGCACCAACTTGGAGTTTAGGAAAGAGCATGGCAGCTCACATCGCCATGGGACGCATTGGAGAAGTCTACCGCAATGATCTCAAGGATACTATCTACCAGATTTGTGGGCGCCGAGATGAGCACTGGGAGATGATTAGCACCCAGAAGGATAGATCAATTGCAGCTTTTATCCAGGAGTTAAACCAGCACATTCGACAACAGGAGAACCAGATGTGCGCCGACATGATAGATCTGAAGAAGGCTAAGACAAGAATCAAGGAACTGGAGGAAGAACTCAAGGCTACACGTGAAGATTATGAAGAAGAAATTGAAGTATTGGTGGATAAGAATGCCGACCTAACAAAGAAGATCAGGATATTAATGGGAGGCCCTACACCAGTAGATGAAGACGAAGAACCCAAGGAGATTCGCCCAGAAGACTACATTATCATCGACGACACCGACTCGGACCTAGATGATAGCGATGATGACTATGTTGATGAAGCCGGAGCCGATATCATGGAGTCTGCAACCAAAGAATATTTCTAGTAGACCACCTCATCAGTAGTAGTAGTCCACCATGTAAATATAGTAGTCCGAGCACTTTTGCGATAGCTAGATCGATTGTATGCCCTCGTTTGATTGAATGAAGTGAATTGTTTGCTATTGCCTCATGTGCATATGGGTAGTGTTTTCTATTTAGACCCCTCTATTCTTACATCTCATCTTTTCTAAACCCTCAAATGCCTCCGAGACATGACCCCGGATTTACCTTTCCACCGGAGCTCACCCAGTTGATCCAGCAGCAGAACACATTGATGCAGTTGCTAGTCCAGAATCAGAATCAGGGGAACAACAACAACAACCCACCACCACCACCACCACCTATTGATCACTTAGCCCGTTTTCTTAGGCTGACGGTGTTTTGCAATCGCACCGAGCCGATAGTAGCAGATGATTGGCTCCGCAAGACAGCTAGAGAGTTGACCACAGTAGGATGCACAGATGCGGAAAAGGTGAAGTTTGCCGCACACTAGCTTGAAGGACCCGCAGCATCATGGTGGGAGAATTTCACAGCCACTTTCCCTGTCGACACTGTCACATGGGACCAGTTTCAGCAGGCTTTTCGTACTGCCCATGTTTCAGCAGGAGCTATGGCCATGAAGAAGCGTGAGTTTCACAACTTGCGCCAAGGAGGATGGACAGTTGGCCAGTATGTGGAGGACTTTAGTAAGTTAGCACGTTATGCCCCAGATGACGTCGCTACGGATGCAGCGAAGCAGGAGAAGTTTCTAGAAGGACTGAATGATGAGTTGAGCATGCAGTTGATGGTAGCAACCTTCAACAACTATCAGGAGTTGGTAGATCATGCTCTTATGATTGAAGGCAAGTAGCAACAAATTGAGAATCGCAAGAGGAAGTATGGACAAGGAAAGTACAATTCAGGAGCTCAGCAGAAGCCACATTTTACCCCTAGACCAGGAGGACATTTTCAGCATACCCATGGAGGAGGTAGCTCGCACAATCACAATGGCACCAGAAATGGTAATGGGAATGGAGGAAGCAACGGCCAGAATCGCACCAACCCATCAACCCCAGCCAAGAAAGACCTGAGCCAAGTCACTTGCTTTAAGTGTTCGAAGACCGGACATTATGCCAATGAATGCCCTGAAATACAAAATGGAAATAGCAATGGAAGCTCTGGGAAGAAGCCAAACCCTTTCAACAGGGGACAGGTGAACCACGTTAGCGTGGAGGAGGTTGAAGCTCAGCCTGATGCAGTAATAGGTAAGTTTTTGGTTAAGTCATTTACTGCACTCGTTCTTTTGATACTGGTGCATCACATTCATAATCTCAAGGGGATTTGTGGATAAGTATAACATGTCAACCCAAGCCCTTAGGTCACCCATGTTAGTAACCTCGCCTGGAGCAGAGTATATGTCTAGTCGATGGTGTGATCGGTTACCATTAAGGATTGGTAACTATGTTTTCCCCTAAGACCTAATAGTATTGGAATCCCAAGGATTGGATGTGATATTAGGCATGGATTGGTTGTCAAAGTATGAAGGGAATATTGAATGTGCTAGTAAGTCAATTTTGCTTACTACCCCAGAAGGGAGAAGGATCAACTATGTATCCCGGCATGTGCCAAAAGGGACTCAAGTAAATTGTTTAACAGGAGTTGTGCAGGAGGAAGTACCAGTGGTAAGGGATTTCCCTAGAGTATTTCCAGAAGAGTTGCCAGGCATGCCACTAGATAGAGATATTGAGTTTTTGATTGAGCTATTGCCAGGCACCGGGCCAATATCAAAGAGACCATATAGGATGCCAGCAAAGGATTTGGTGGAAATTAAGAAGCAGGTTAAGGAGTTATTGGATAAAGGATATATTCGCCCAGGTTCTTTGCCTTGGGGATCGCCAGTACTTCTAGTGGAGAAGAAGGATGGATCATTAAGGATGGTTGTAGATTATCAAGGATTGAATGAAGTAACGATCAAGAACAAGTACCCACTACCAATTATCAATGATCTGTTTGATCGATTGCAAGGAGCTAAGGTATTTTCCAAGATCGATCTGCGATCAAGATACCACCAGTTGAAGATTCGAGAACAGGATATACCTAAGACAGCTTTTACCACCAGGTATGGGTTGTACGAGTATACCATTATGTCATTTGGTCTGACTAACGCACCTGCCTATTTTATGAACATGATGAACAAAGTATTTATGGAGTTTTTGGATAAGTTCGTCATGGTGTTCGTTGACGATATCCTGGTTTACTCGAAGAATGAAGAAGAGCATAAGGAACATTTGCGATTGGTACTTGAGAAGCTTAGAGAACATCAGTTGTATGCCAAGTTCAGCAAATGTGAGTTTTGGCTGAAGGAAGTAGGATTTCTTGGACACGTTATATCCGTAGAAGGAATAGCAGTAGATCCCACTAAAGTTGATACCGTGACCAAATGGGAAGCACCGACCACGGTTGGAGAGATACGGAGTTTTCCGGGACTCGCAGGATACTACCGGAGATTTATTGAGAATTTCTCAAAGATTGCGAAGCCTATGACTGAGTTGTTGAAGAAGGATACCAAGTTCAAATGGACTAAGGAATGTGAGGCTAGTTTCCAGGAGTTGAAGAAATGTTTAGTTACCTCACCAGTGTTGATTTTGCCAGACCAAACCAAGGACTATGAGGTATATTGCGACGCTTCACGTCGAGGACTTGGAGCAGTGCTTATGCAGGAAGGGAGAGTTGTCTCATATGCCTCAAGACAACTGAAGCCTCATGAGTTGAATTATGCTACGCGTGATTTGGAATTAGCAGCCATAGTGCATGCATTGAAAACATGGAGACATTTCCTCATTGGAAACCATTGTGAGGTGTACACGGATCATAAGAGTTTGAAATACATTTTCACGTAGAAGGAGTTAAACCTCAGACAAAGGAGATGGTTGGAGCTCAGCAAGGATTATGATATGAGATTGCATTACCATCCCGGAAAGGCTAATGTAGTAGCTGACGCATTAAGCCGTAAGAGCCATGTCAATACAATAATGACGGGAGAAATACCAATAGAGTTAGCGGAACATCTTCGTGAACTATGTTTGAAAATAGTTCCTAGAGGCTATGTAGCAGCATTGGAGATTTAGTCAACTTTGATGGATAGGATCAGAGAAGCTCAGAAGACTGACAAGGATATTGCCTCTATTAAGGAGAAACTTAGCAAAGGAAAGGCTAAAGGATTTCGTGAGGATGAACACGACACCCTATGGTTTGAAGACCGTGTTTACGTGCCCAATGACCCGGAGATTAGGAAGTTGATTCTGCAAGAGGCACACGATTCACCATATTCGATTCACCCAGGAAATACCAAGATGTATTTGGATTTGAAGGACATTTTCTGGTGGACCGGAATGAAAAAGGATATTGCGGAATATGTAGCAGTTTGTGATGTATGTCAGAGAGTAAAGGCAGAGCATCAGAAGCCAGCAGGATTGTTACAACCATTGCCGATACTCGAATGGAAGTGGGATAAGTTAGGCATGGATTTTATCACGGGATTACCCAGGACTCGTTCAGGCTATGACTCAATTTAGGTTGTAGTCGATCGATTGACGAAGGTAGCTCATTTCATCCTAGTAAAGACCACTTAACCAGTGCTAAGTTGGCAAAGATATACATGACCAGGATCGTATGTTTGCATGGAGTTCCGAGGAGTATCGTATTAGATAGAGGAACCCAGTTTACCTCAAAGTTCTGGAAGCAGTTACATGAAACTTTGGGAACTAGGCTAGAATTCAGTACAACTTTTCATCCACAGATAGATGGACAGACCGAGAGAGTCAATCAGATTTTGGAGGATATGCTGAGAACTTGTGCGCTAGATTATGGATCTAGTTGGGACGAAAATTTACCGTATGTAGTACCAAACCAGTGTAAAGATGGCCCCTTTCGAAGCTTTGTACGGAAGGACGTGCAGGACACCGTTGTCGTGGGACGAAGTTGGAGACCGCCAGTTGTTGGACCTGACTTGATTAAAGAGTCTGAACAGAAGGTGAAACCAGTTAAGATTCTCGAGTTTGCCAATCGAGTCACTCGCAGCAAGGTTATCAAGTTTTGCAAAGTTCAGTGCAGCCACCACACGGAGGACGAAGCCCCGCCGCCCGAGGTTCGCCTCGCCTTGAAATCCGTGCCGCCGTTTTTTCCTTTTTTGAAAAATCGTTCGGTTTTTCCGTCGGTTTTTTTTAGTTTTGGTTTTTTTAATAGATCAGTTTTCTGATTTATTTAAATAGCGAGCATTCGTCCGTCCGTTCGTTCTAGCGAACGTTGGTCGTTTTTCTTTTTCTCGGATTAAATCCGCGATTTTTCTGATCGTGATTCCTGATCCGATTTTCGTTTTAGTATAACTTTTCGCTCGTTTATCGGAATCAGGCGATTCAAGCGCCTGGAGTTTTGTCTCGAAACCCTCTATCCGTTTAACCAACTTAAACAAGTTTTTGCTACTGTAAAAATTGCCCTAGATCCAGATTAGTAGAACGAAGTTGTTTTCTTTCGCCGTTTGACTTTCGTTGCTTCGTTCGATTTCATTCTTTTTGCAAACCGGAGTTCTTAAGTTGAACCTTCTGGTTAGATCTCTTATTTGAGTTTTACCCGTGCATTATATCAGTACTTATTGTATGCTTGTTTGTTTGTTTGCGATAGAGTACCCGGAGTGCGTCGCTTGTTACTTCGAATTGCTAGGTTTCCCGGATCATCAGCAAGGCAAGTAACACTTTGATCATACCTTTCCTACTACCCAGTTTTATTGCATTAGATCAATCCTCGCACATTGCATGATTAGGATCTAATTAAATTGTGGGATGGGAAGTAGTTCAGGTAGTACCTATTACCTGTTTATTATCAAACCTTTGGGAGTTACTCCTATGTTTGCTTATTATGCCATGCTATGCTAGTAGACGTGGATTGGGTGAGTGATATCCATGACAGATGTGAGTTTGTTAATTAATGGTTTATCTAAGGTGGCAACTTAAATACACATCTGGGTGGATTGAGGCACCTGGGTATTCCAGGACTTGCCTGTTTTCTTTTGGACCGCCACCCAGGCTCAAAGGGATCATGAGACTATTCATACTAGAAACTTCCGTGTGCAGGCACAAGCTATTATGGGCTCTAGCATAGTTGACTAAGTCGTGCGAACTCTTACAGTGGTAGACTAGCAGATGTAGGGGATGTAGGTGGTACGGTCTACCCGATCGTAAGGTGCTAGCGCTTCTGAAAGACTATGTCTTGGTCATCCGTCTTCTCAAACATCATGTAGTGCGAGAAACCAAACGGAGGCGATCGAGTCTTATGGGGAAAAGTGCGCAAACCTCTACAGAGTGTAATAAACTAATCATGGTTAGCCGTGTCCCCGGTTATGGACAATCTTGAGTATCTAGTACCTGGATTATCATGTGAATCTCAACATGTTACTCTAAATTAATTTTGTTGGGTTTTGTTAATGATATTTTTAATTGGGATTGAGAATGTTGTCAACCATTCTCAATGTTTAACAACTACCATGATAGTTAAATAAATTTATTCCTTTGAAGTAGGGAAAATTGGCTTTATGAAAAACTGTAACCATAGAGCTTTCCACCAGCCAGATATGCATATAGTATAGCTGTTTCATTCCATTACTCTCTATGTGTTACCTTGCCAGCATATTCCATGTGCTGACCCGTTTTGGGCTGCAACGTTAATGTTGCAGACTTTTCAGACAACGATTAAGGAGTTTTTAGGTCGTGGTTCTATACTCAGTGATGCCGTTGGAGTTGATGGACTCACTTATCTTCCAAGCCTTCCGCTGTTATCGTTATTAGATGGCCTTAAGCCATATTTATTGTAATAAGTTCTCTTCTGAGACACTCGATGTAATAAGTTGTGATTGCTACTCTGTTATAAATCCTCCGAGTACTGTGTGGTGTCAGCATTACTGATCCAGGGATGACACCGGAGCACAGAGATCAGACTGTTTGAGGTTTGGTCGCTACATCCAGCTCTGGATAAGTTTTGCTCTCATTGTCTTCGCTCGAAAACATAGGATTTTGGTTAAGCATCACTTCAGTCACTTTGACTTTGTCCACTGGGACCCCACTTAACAGTACGGTGGTTCCTATGACTCAACAATGAAGAAAAGGAAACAGTGAAATAGCTAAGTATTCGCGCTCCATAGTCTTCACGCAATGTCTTCTCTTGTCATAGTCTTCAATGTGAATGTCTTCACATACCACCTTTGTCTTCAATGTCTTCATACATTTTTAGGGGTCATCTCCGGTAGGTAAACCGAATCAATGAGGGACTACTACCTGTGTTGTCCTGCAATTCTGACAAACACATTAGTCCCTCAACCAGGTTTGTCGTCAATACTCCAAAACCAACTAGGGGTGGCACTAGATGCACTTACAATCTCCCCCTTTTTGGTGATTGATGACAAACTCGTTGAAGTTTTCAGCGGGGATAAAAGTATGTGAAATTGTAAAGGATTTAGGTATTGTCTTCGTAAGTAGCATAAAGGCTCCCCTTGAATATGTGCATATAAGTATTTTGCTTTTGAATGCAAATGCACATGGCAGGTTGTATTTGCGGAGCTCCTCTTCTACTTATGAAGACAATTCATCATGCATGAAAGGATATAACGAAGATAATGACATGCATAATGAAAAATGGACGTCTGCAAAATGACTTCATGCGGGATTTATCATCGCACATGCGGAATTTATCATCGCATCACATAGTTGACGAAAAGGTAGCAGACGACCATCAATTTTAAGTGTTACAACTCAAAAGAACCAAATGTATCAAAAGCGAGAGTTGTAAGCACTTGGCAAATGTAGCAAAAGTATAGCAACCGCCCATATGGACCCGCTTGAAGACTATAAACTCATATGCTTCTCCCCCTTTTGTCAGTAATGACCAAAAAGTTTGAAGACATAGAGCTTGCTACTCGTTCCCATGAGGAGTAGGCGAAGCAGTAGGGTCGTCGTTGAGGTTTGGTGGTGTAGACGAATTTGGTGCAGTGTCGATACGTGCTGAAGTTGGAGGTGGTGAGGTAGCATCATCTTGGTCATCAATGACTCTGGCATTAACAGTTGCAGCTGAGGAAGAATAGTCAGAGTCTTTGAGTGAGGGAGTCTGACGCAAGTGAGCGTTCTGTGGAGGAGTGGAATCAAACGTGAATCTCTCCGTGAAGCCATCCTGTTGAAGATGATCTTCAGAGCTCAGCAGAGTCAGACTCTTCCACGACCGGCGACAGGTTTCATGAGTGACAAACGCATTCTTGGTGGCAAGGTTGCGAATGCAATTGACATCCACCAAGAGGCTATGCATTTGACGCTTGAGCCAGTCATGATGCTTATCCTGTTTGTGATGCAGAGCGATGAGAAGCTCTCGGTCATTGAGAACACGAGATCACTTCCGAGGCCTTTTGTAACGCCCTCGATGCGGCTATATCTCCCACGTGTCGAAGCACGACTTAGAGGCATAACCGCATTGAAAGCAATGTCGCAAGTGAGGTAATCTTCACACAACCCATGTAATACATAAGGGAAAGAGATACATAGTTGGCTTACAATCGCCACTTCACACAAATACATGAATAAAGCATTACATCAACCAGATACAATCAAGGTCCACTACAGAACCCAAAATAAAAGAAGACTACCCCAAATGCTACACAGATCCCCGATCGACCCCAACTGGGCTCCACTACTGATCAACTAGAATGAAACAACACAAAGGACAAGTTCTTCATCGAGCTCCTCCTTGAGCTTGGATGCGTCACCTGCTCGGTAACATCGGCACCTGCAAACTGGTTTTGGAAGTATCTGTGAGTCAACGGGGACTCAGCAATCTCACACCCTCGCGGTCAAGACTATTTAAGCTTATGGGTAGGTAAAAGGTATGAGGTGGAGTTGCAGCAAGTGACTAGCATATATGGTGGCTAACTTATACGCAAAAGAGAGCGAGAAGAGAAGGCAAAAGCACGGTCGAACAACTATGATCAAGAAGTGATCCTAGAACAACCTACGTCAAACATTACTCCAACACCGTGTTCACTTCCCGGACCCCGCCGAGAAGAGACCATCACGGCAACACACACGGTTGATGTATTTTAATTAAGGTCAACTTCAGGTTTTCTACAACCGGACATTAACAAATTTCCATCTTCCCATAACCACGGGCATGGCTTTCGAAAGTTCAAAACCCTGCAGGGGTGTCCCAACTTAGCCCATCACAAGCTCTCACGGTCAACGAAGGATATTCCTTCTCCCAAGACATTCCGATCAGACTCGGCATCCAGGTTACAAGACATTTCGACAATGGTAAAACAAGTCCAGCAACACCGCCCGAATGTGCCGACAAATCCCGATAGGAGCTGCACATATCTCGTTCTCAGGGCACACTCAGATGAGCAATCCATACAACTAAAACCAGCCCTCGAGTTTCCCCGAGGTGGCGCTGCAAGGGGCTCTAGTTTGGACCAACACTCAGAGGAGCACTGGCCCGGGGGGTAAAATAATGATGACCCTCAGGAGCATGCCTCCCAAGGGAAAAAGAGGCTAGGTGGCGAATGGTAAAACCAATGTTGGGCATTGCTGGAGGAGTTTTATTCAAGGTGAACTGTCAAGGGGTTCCCATTATAACCCAACCGTGTAAGGAACGCAAAATCCGGGAACATAACACCGATATGACGGAAACTAGGGCGGCAAGAGTGGAACAAAACACCAGGCATAAGGCCGAGCCTTCCACCCTTTACCAAGTATATAGATGCATTAATTAAATAAGAGATATTGTGATATCCCAACAAAATATCCATGTTCCAAACATGGAACAACAACTCCATGTTCCAACAAGGAACCAACTTCAATCTTCACCTGCAACTAACAACGCTATAAGAGGGGCTGAGCAAAGCGGTAACATAGCCAAACAACGGTTTGCTAGGACAAGGTGGGTAAGAGGCTTGGCTCAACAATATGAGAGGCATGATAAGCAAGTGGTAGGTATCGCATCATAGGCATAGCAAAAGAGCGAGCAACTAGCAAGCAAAGATAGAAGTGATTTCGAGTGTATGGTCATCTTGCCTGAAATCCCGCAAGGAAGAAGAACGAGTCCATGAAGAAGACAACCGGACATAGTCGAACGGATCCTCACAAACGCGACGTTATCGGAACCAACCCGAAGAAGCAACACCGGAAAGAAGCACACAACATAGTAAACAACCAACACCTGAACATGGCATGATGCACAACCAAGTATGATGCATGTCTGGTTTAATGAAGCATGGCATGGCAAAGTGCACAAACAACCCTACAAATTAAGTGGAGCTCAATATGCAACTCCGTTGCATAGTGACGAAACACCACATGACTTATTTAGTTCGATCTTGTTTATGTACTCAACAATATTAAATGTTGTTAGCATGGCAAGAGGTGAAGCATAAGTAAAAACTACCCATCTAGTCAAGTTTAAATGAGGCCGGAAGCAACGAACAACAATTCCGGTAAATCCCCATATGCATATATTAGGTTTGGTGCTGTTCTGCCCTAAACACAATTTTAGAGTTACTAAACATGCAAAACAAGTACACCATGTTAAACTAGGCATTTTTCTACCCCATTTACATATAAAGTTTATTAATTTCCGAGTTACGGTTATTTAGTTATGAAATAAATCATTTTAGCAAGTTATTTAAGCAAATTTAAACAAACATCATTTTAAACATTTTAAACATATATGAAAGTTGGATATTATTAAACTAGATGAAATTCTAAGCAAGTTTCATATTAAGTTTGTTTTAATCCGATGCACGGTTGGAGAGTTATAAAATGCATGATGTTTAGGGGCTATACTGTAAATATGCAGTTTTCTGTAAATAGAGAAATTCGTCCTGTGAAAAAAAAACACATCACGGCCGAAACCGATGTAACTGGGCTGCTCACCACGGGCTTTGGCCCGGTCCAGTGGTGAGGTGAGGCCAGCAGTGGGGCGCAGCTGGGCCTCGGGCGCTGGCAGGCCGGCCACTCGGGCGCTGGATGGATCGCCCCTGCCGATCCCACTGGATCGAGGCAGGGACGGGCGCGGTCAACGGGCGCGTGCTCCTCGCTGGTCTTCGTTCACCTCGCGTGGGCAAAGCAGCAGGGGAAAAAATCAGCCGGCGGCGCGAGATCCGGCGTGAAGGACGACGGAGCATGGCCGGGAACAGGCGAATGCAGGCGAGGGTGGTCAGATCCGCACGTGGGGAGTCCGTTTTGGTGGCAGAGGAGCTCAGCGGCGTCGGCAACGGGAGTCCATGCTTCGGGCGCTGTCGAGGCGGCTGGCCGCGCAAGAAGACAAGGACGGCGGGGTTCAGAGGAGGACGAAGCCACCAAGTCTTTCCAAGGTGCGGTGGCGCTGGAGACAGGGACTTGCAGCGTGCGA
This sequence comes from Triticum urartu, assembly GCF_003073215.2. NCBI lineage: Eukaryota > Viridiplantae > Streptophyta > Magnoliopsida > Poales > Poaceae > Triticum > Triticum urartu. The sequence continues at coordinate 283,293,996 of NC_053028.1, forward strand.
TCCTGGCGACGGGACAGAGGGGGCGCGAGCGGCCTTGACGGCGGGGCCATGGCGTGGTGCTCGGGATCGGAGGCGCTCCTGGTTGGGGACGAGGAGGTCCTCGAAGTAGAGGCGCGGGCGGCCGGTTGCGTGAACGTGCAAGGCGGCGGGGCACACTCGGTGTCGAGGAAGGAGCTCCACTCCGGTGAACTCCCATGGCGGCGGTGGTGCTTCTGGACAGAGAGAGTTTGAGAGAGAGATACAGGAGAGGGAAGGAAGACTGAAGAGAAGGAGCAGGGGCTGGGCACTGGACCTGCGGTGGTGGTTCGGCCGGCGAGGGCTCCTATGGCCGGCGAGGGTTGGTGGCGAGGTGCTCGGGAAGGATTGGTGGGGATGGATCTTGGATCGGGAGGAGCTGTGGCGGCTGCAGAGTTGATTTGGTGGCGCTGAAAACAAGGGGAAGATGGCGGCGGCGATGGGACAAACCCCCTAGATTTTAGAGTTGGATCTGGTATTTATATCAGATGAGTTTTAGGTTAGGGGCTAACTCGTCCCTCCGATCAAAATCGGACGGTCGAGGATAAATAGCTTAGGAGAGTCCAATGAGAAACCGGTGATGTTTTGTAGATGTTTGGGGATGATCCGGACACAACGGTGGCGACTGCTCGGGTCGGGTCCGGGACAATTTCCGGACGCGCACGAGGGGTTCGATGCACTGCGCAAGGAGGGGTAGGCTGGGCCTAGGTGGACTGTGGAGAGTGGGTTGGTCCAAGAGAAGAGGGGAGAGATGCAGCCCGGCACGGTTTCCGGATACCGAAAACGTCCGACGTTAGACTGGCTATAATGCCACTATAGTTTAACGGTTGGGCTATCAAACGAACTCTGAATGCGATGAAACTTGATTCCGAGAACATTTTCCGGCCACTTATAAAATGATATTTCGGATGTGCCGCGGGCGCGTGCAAGTGTGTCTGGCTCGGAACGGACAACGGAAAGAACGGGGAAACCCGGACGGATGCAGGTTTTGAAAACATGATGATGCAATGCACATGATGACATGACAAGATGCGCCACGCAAGCAAATGACAAGACAAACAACAGCGAATAACTGGAGGACACCTGGCACAACGGTCTTGGGGCGTTACACCTTTGGGCAATGGTGCTTCCAGTGGCTTCAGTTTGGGCGCGAGGGGCACGTGTGTTGCCAGCCCAGGGATAAACACGAGAGACTGCCTGAACTCCTTCAATGGGCTGGGTGAAGCTTTGACGATCAACGTTGTGAAGATAGATTGGATCCTTAGCGGGCTCTGGGTAAATAGCTTCAACAGACAGATCAACCTCTGGCAAGAATACAAGATGATTGCGTGTAGACGGCTGATAGTTGAAGGCAAAGTGAAGCTTGATAAGCGCATTACCCGCGGAGCATAGAACTTCAGACCAAAGATGTCGGAGCCATATGCAGCCAACTTCCTGATGAAGAAGTCTTGACCATTGAAGCTTATGCCATTGAAGATATAGAAAACCAAAGTCTTCATTGCTCCTTCAAGATTCGCTGCAGATGAATGTCCTTTGACAGGCCATAGAGTTTTTCTGATGATATGGTAAATGGTGCGGGGCAAATACTCTAGTTCTTCAACAAAGAATTCGGTCGGGTATTCAGCGTCGCGTGGCAAGGGCTTCATCATGCTCAGCATTTGACTCATGTTGGGTTCTGGCTTCTAAAAAATGCTCTCCAAAGCATTCTGGTGTTGTTGACAACCTGGTTCATAGTATTCACCAGGAGTGGGCAGGGCTGTGAGCTCAATGATGTCTTGAGCTTTAGCTTCATGATGAACATCTCCTGTCATCCACTCAAGGATCCAAATCTTCGGATCCCTGTTGTATCCACGAATGTGGAGCGTAGCATAAAATTGAAGCAGAAGTTCTTCATTCCAGTGTTCCTTGGCAGTCACAAAGTTGAGCAGACCGGCATCTCGGAAGCAGTCAAGGGATTCTTCAAGGCATGACACTCCAGCAATGGCTTCACAATCAAGATGCATATGAGGGAAGATGCGTCCCTGATTGTACAAGATGCATGAATAATAGCTTCGCTGTTGATAACTCCAGAATCAGTCCGAAGAGATTCTTGGCCTTGTGTAGGGGTTCTTGTCACTATCGAAGAATGTGTTATGTGCCTTGAATCCATTCAGATTAAATGATCCTGGTGAAGTTGCAGTACCTGGAAACTGTGGTAGCCTTGGCTTTGGCTTCTGGACCTGAGGCATGTGCTCCACATGATAGGCAAACTGAGGTCCGGGAGCAGGCAGAGGAACCAGGATTGGCCAGCGGACGGTAACAAGCTGCCCGCGATCATATGCTTGCTCGATAGTGTGTGGCCTTGGAGAAGGTACAGGAGCAGAGGCATTGGCTTCAGGCAGCGGATTTGTTTCGGGTGCTGCATTGGCTTCAGGTGCATTCACTTCTGGCACCACATTAGCTTCAGCCATGACAATGTCATTGGCTTCAGTGTTGATGTTGGTGGCCGCCTCAGTATTGGTAACCTCCACTTCAGGAGCTGGAGGGTCGAACACGTTCTCCTGGAGAACAACTTCAGGGTTGGACGGGGGTGTACCAAAACGTTTTTCTTCTCTTTGTTCTTCTTCATGGTCATCGGCTGATGCAGCCGGAATATCTTCAGCCGTTTTGGCTTCAGATTCAGGGATGTTCGCAGTAGGAGAGGCTTCAGGAAAGACTTCGCGTGAAACGGATTGGCACTCTTCTCCTTCTGAAACACTTGACAATGTGACATGTCGCCTTGGTCCTTTGCGAAGCCTGCGAAATGCTGGCGATGCCTGTGGAGATGGAGTTGGTTGGGCCTCAAAATCTTCACTGTCAATCACCGGAGTGGTGACTTGTGGTGGAGGAGTGACTGGTGTTTCTTCAGCACGAGGGGATTCTTGAGGGTGATCAGCCCATGAGTCATCCTGAGCAATTGGCGTCAATGGACTACCAATGCTGATGAGTTCGTTGTTCGTGAGAATAGGCGATGATATCAAATTATGCTCGATCTGAGGAAGGACTTCATCATCTTCAACATTGTCGTGAGGACCAATGTCTTCAGCTATGGTGGGGTCAACAGCTGGATTCTCTTCAGCTTCAGGAGCCTCTGTGGAAGCAGGCTCATGAACTACCAAAAGACGTTCTCGATGTGCAGAGGAAGGACAAGCAACTGAAATCGGCTCGACAAGAAGGGGCTCTGTGGAAGCAGCCCGGTCTCTCTTCTTTGTTTTCCTTTTCTTGGTTGGGGGAGCATCATCAGTGGTGGCTTTGGTCTTGCGCTTTCTGGCTTCGGCTTCAGCTGCTCTAGTTTTCTTGAACTCTGAAGCCACTGTGGGGACCTTAGGCTTCGAGCCTGTCATACTGGCTGGGAAGACAATGCGAGGTTCTTCCTGCCTTGATGCTTCTGGTTCGGCCACAGCTGGCTTCTTCTTCTTCTTGGCAGCCATTCTGGGGTCGATGCCTGGTCGCCCCAAAGCCTTGCGCTTTTCAGCTTCATTGTAGCCTTGAACACATTTGGCAGCAAGATTCTTCATGCGCTCACGAGAACCTTTTGCTTCTTCTCGTTTCTTGTGGAATGCCTCCTTGAGCTCATGCATCATGACCTTGAAGTTTTGAATGTCTTCAACATTGAGCTTGGCCATGTGCTTCTTGAACTAAGCCTTTTCATAGTCAATTTTGTGCTTCAGCTCAACAATCTTCTGTGCCAGAGCCAGCTCAGGAGCAATGACTCCATGGAAGGAGACGCTGAGACCAGTTGGAAGATGAAGATCATCAAAACTAATATCTGGGATGTCAAACCATTCATCAATAAACTTATATAAGATTTCCACATCAAAGAGGGGAAGATCATTGAAGATTTCCGCCTCTTGCTTGCTCTTTATCAACTGCTCAAGAGCGTCATCGCCAAGATCATTGTCGCTGGACAGATCAATGGTGTCATTCTCGTTTCTCAAAACAGTAGCAGGAGTCAGTGCTTAACCAGTGGGTTGCATGGTCTTTTTCAACTTGTCAGACTTGGAGATGCGTGAGAGATCTTCAGACTGCACACTGACTTCAGGAGGTGCAGTGGCCAGAGGCTTCGCCCGTGAGACCTTTGGTGCAGAAGAGGGCTTTGAAGCCTTTGGTTTCTTTTGCTTCACAGGCTTCGGTGGTGTAGGTGCTTCGTCAGAATCAATGTCATCTGCCGAGTGATCCACGGCTGCCCCTTGAACCTGAATATGAGTGATGAGACCTTCTAAGTTGTAGAAGGGCCCAATAAGATTGGGTTCAGCTTCGCGTGTGCCGTCAGCACGTGGTGCAGAGGGGGCTGGGTTGAAATCTAAACCCAAAGACTTCTTGTTTTCCTTGTCCGAGTTCTTTGTAGCCTGATAGTTGCGCTTGAACAGTTTATCTTCAGACACCATAACAGAGAGGATGGGTCGGCATTAGCAGGCTGAGGTCCACGAATCATGCAGGGGTAGAAGCCTTGAGCAATAGCTTCGGACTTCGACTTGGGCTGAAGACCTTTGTATATTATATCTCCCAGGGGCCCTTTAAGGCATTCTTCTCAGCATACTCCTTGGTGACGAATTTGTACTTGAACCATTCCTCTGCCCAATGTTTTCAAATCCATTGGTTTCTTCTGGATCTGACTTGTATAACTCATAGAGATCCGGTGGCAGGTCCTTAGCAGTGTTTCCACGGCGTTGTCTACTGCCCTTCCTGGCTGATTTTTGAGTTGTCATGAAGTTTAGACTGAAAGGCTTCAACACTGGTGAAGTCTTCCATCTACTGGTCAGACAGGAACTGGCTTCAGGAGAATTTATGTGACGCTGTAAGAACTCTGCAAATGAATGCAGACTATGAGAACCAAGGGATTCTCCCACAGACATGTACCTGTGACAACACTACAGATGTGAGGGAAGGGGAAGAGGTCATATGCATTCTTAGAAGATTTTGAAGATAAATCAGTTTAGAAGACATTGACCTCATAGTGCGAAGACATTCACTCATGTGTAGTGAGTTGGTTCCAGATTTGTACGAATCCACAAATAAGTACAAGTGAGGAATCTAACTACTTTTTGAAGCATAAGTGAACATACTAGGCATGCTATGAGAGGCAAAACGGGATAGATCCAACTTTGTAGCAACAGAAACCACTTGTGGTTGGAAAGGATGAATCTATCGGATCAAAAAGACTGTAAAAAGAGGTTTTATTTACCACACGAGGAACTGCTAGACGGAGTGGGAGAGGAGGCCGAGCAGTTCCATCTTCCGTGCCCTAACTTGGCGACGGAGGACACCTACGGCGGTGGCAGAGAAGACAATGTCCGCGGCCGGCGTGATGACGGCGTCGGTGAGGTCGTGGCAGCTAAGCGCTTTGTCACCGGCATCGTCGAGGGCTAGTGGTGGAGCTAGGGTTTGTGCGAGAGTGGAAGAAGAGATAATGACTGGGGTGAGGCGTGTATTTATAGGGACAGGGGCGGCACAGCGTTATTACGCAGGTGCCCCTGGCGATTCACATCTGAAGGACACATGACGATCATGCAACACATAGGAGGTTGCTCCACGTTCCTATGCACGCCTGGATTGTCGGGTGGTCGTTCCCGCTTCTCCGGGTTTCAGGCAAAAAGGATTAAGCATTTAAAACAGATTTAATGTTTGTCTCTGTATCTTCTACTGACAAGGACACAGCGAAGACATTCGACAGTTTCAATAGAATGCATATGATTTGGATAGATAGACTTAAGACGGGAGCATAGAAAGGTCAGGGTCCGATCACATTCACTTAGTTCAAAAGATTCAACTAGAAGACATAGCTATAAGTGAATGTTGTAGAGGACAGAAACCAAATCAGTATATTTAAGATAAACATGAAGCCATGTTAACAATGAAGACAAACCAAATGCGAAGACTTTGCAAATGCAACACCAACAGAAATTATTCCAAACAAAAGTTTGGTGGTGGCGTTACCCACCGTATAGGAAATATTAGACCCAGACACGGCGCACAATTATCGTGGCGCTCCGAAGTCAAATTCCATGTTAATGTATTCACACTTAGAGTGTAAGTCTTCATTAGTTGAAGATATACGTTACTTCGTGTGTTTGCACATCTAAGTCATCAACATGCATAAGTGTTAGGATGTGTGCATGATCACAGGACATTTGAGGATTCCAAGATATTTATCTCACACCGCAACTTGCAAAACCATTTCACATCCAAGGGCTTTGTGAAGATATCTGCCAGCTGCTCTTCAGTGTTGACGTGAATGATATCAATATCTTCCTTCATGACATGATCTCTGAGAAAGTGATGACGGATCTGAATGTGCTTTGTCTTCGAGTGCTGAACTGGGTTGTTGGCGATCTTGATGGCACTTTCATTGTCGCAGTAGAGTGGCACTTGCTTCAGATGAATGCCATAGTCTTTGAGTGTTTGCTTCATCCACAGAAGCTAAGCGCAGCAAGATCCAGCAGCAATGTATTCAGATTCAGCAGTGGAGAGAGATACACAGTTCTGCTTCTTTGAAGACCAACACACAAGTGATCGTCCCAGAAAGTGACATGTGCCTGATGTAGACTTGTGATCCACCTTGTCACCAGCATAATCAGCATCCGAAAATCCAACTAGATCAAACTCTGAGCCCTTTGGATACCATAATCCTAGTGTTGGGGTGTGAGCCAAATATCGAAGAATTCGCTTCACAACTAAGTGATGCGATTCCTTTGGTGCCGCTTGGAATCGGGCACACATGCAAACACTAAGCATGATATCTGGCCTAGATGCACATAAGTAAAGCAAGGAACCAATCATGGAGTGGTATACCTTTTGATCGAACTCTTTACCATTGGCGTCAGAATCTAGATGACTCTTGGTAGGCATTAGCGTCGTGTAACCTTTGCAGTCTTGCATTCCAAACTTGTTCAGGCAATCCTTGAGGTATTTCTCTTGAGATATGAAGATGCCATTGTGTTGCTATCGTATTTGAAGACCAAGGAAGAACTTCAGCTCACCCATCATGGACATCTGATATTTCTCTTGCATCATGTATCCAAACTCATCATTGTACTTCTGATTAGTGCAGCCGAAGATAATGTCATCCACTTATATTTGGCACACAAACAGTTCACCATCATATGTCTTCGTGAAGAGTGTGCGATCTAGGGAACCAGGTTTGAAGCCTTTGCTCTTTAGGAAGTCCTTGAGTGTGTCATACCAAGCACGAGGGGCTTGTTTGAGGCCATACAGTGCCTTGTTGAGCTTGTAAACCATGTCAGGATGTTTTGGATCTTCAAAGCCAGGCGGTTGTGCAACATACACTTCTTCTTCAATCTTGCCATTGAGAAAGGCACTCTTCACATCCATTTGATACAAAAGAATGGTATGATGATTTGCATAGGCCAGCAGTATGCGTATAGCTTCAAGCCTGGCCACAGGAGCAAATGTTTCATCGAAGTCAATTCCTTCAACTTGAGTGTATCCTTGAGCAACTAGACGAGCCTTGTTTCTGACAACTTGACCATGCTCATCTTGCTTGTTGCGATATATCCATTTAGTGCCCATGATGTTGTGTTTACGAGGATCAGGATGCTTGACCAGTTCCCATACATTATTCAGCTCAAACTGTTGAAGCTCTTCTTGCATAGCTTGAATCCATTCAGGTTCCAGGAAGGCTTCATCAACTTTCTTGGGTTCAGATATTGAGACGAATGTGAAGTGCCCACAGAAATTTGCTAGTTGTGTTGCCCTTGAACGAGTGAGTGGACTAGGTGCATTGATGCTATCAATTATTTTCTCAATCTGTACTTCATTTGCAACACGAGGATGAACAGGACGAAGATTTTGCTCTTGTTGATCATTGTCATCGTTAGAAGGATTGTCTTCAGGCTGAGTATTGTCTTCAGGTTGATCAAGTGCAGAGATGATGAGTTCCTCTTCAGGCTGTGCTTCATACGGTATGATTTCTCTAGTTCCCATAAGCTTGATGGATTCACTGGATGGAACTTCATCTAGCACATTTGGCAGGTTCTCTCTTTGCGAGCCGTTAGTCTCATCGAACCGCACATCCACAGTTTCAACCACTTTATAGTGAAAGAGGTTGAAGACTCTGTAGGAGTGCGAATCCTTTCCATAACCAAGCATAAAACCTTGATGTGCTTTCGGTGCAAATTTTGAAGTGTGATGAGGATCCTTGATCCAGCAACTGGCACCAAATACTCTGAAGTAACTCACATTTGGCTTCTTACCAGTGAGGAGCTCATAGGATGTTTTGTTCAGAAGCTTGTGAAGATAAACACGGTTGATGACATGGCATGCAGTATCAATGGCTTCAGGCCAGAACTTCCTTGGAGTCTTGTATTCATCGAGCATCGTCCGGGCCATCTCAATGAGTGTTCTGTTCTTGCGTTCCACGATGCCATTCTGCTGCGGCGTGTACGGAGCTGAGAACTCATGAGTGATGCCCAAAGTATCAAGATAAGTGTCGAGGCCGGTGTTCTTGAATTCAGTGCCATTGTCATTTCTGATGTGCTTGATCTTGACGCCATAGTTGTTCATGGCTCAATTGGCGAAGCGTCTGAAGACATCTTGCACTTCAGTCTTGTAGAGGATTATATGCACCCATGTATATCTTGAATAATCATCAACAATGATGAAGCCATAGAGACAAGCAGTAGTAGTAAGAGTTGAGTAGTGAGTGGGACCGAAGAGGTCCTTGTGTAGCAGTTCGAAGGGTTGAGTCGTTGTCATGATTGTCTTCGAGGGATGCTTGGCCCTCGTCATCTTTCCTTCTTCGCAGGCACCGCATAAGTGATCCTTCTTGAACTTGACGCCCTTGATGCCTATGATGTGCTTCTTCTTTGCAAGAGTATGCAAGTTCCTCATGCCAGCATGCCCTAGCCTCCGATGCCAGAGCCAGCATTCTGAAGCTTTTGCAAGAAGACATACGACAAGCTATGGTCCTGCTGAGAAATCTACCATGTACAAATCATCTTTCCAATACCCTTCAAAGACTACAGACTTGTCAGATTCCATTAGAACAAGGCAACGATATTTTCCAAACATCACAATCATATTCAAATCGCAAAGCATTGAGACAGACATTAAGTTGAAACCAAGGGATTCAACAAGCATCACTTTATCCATGTGCTGATCCCTTGAGATTGCAACTCTACCTAGACCCAATACGTTGCTTTTGCCAGTATCAGCAAATGTGATGTGACTTTTGTCAGATGGACGTAAGGTTGAGTCCATGAGAAGACTTCACTTGCTAGTCATGTGATTAGTACATCCACTATCAACAATCCATTCTGAAGCAGCTGGTGTCATACCCTACAGTGCAGTTAGGGGGATAGGCTTCACGAAGAGAATTGTGAAGCATAAACATTTGACGAGCAAGTGGATTATGAAAGCTTAGATCGAGGTTAGGAATGATAGCGCAAGTAGCAAGCGACTCAGGAACAAAAAACATAATAAGACTATTTGGGCATTTGATCTTGCGCCCTACAAGATGTTTAAGGTCCCCAGCAATAGCTTCAGATGCATTTGATTTTCGGCTGGAGACCCTTCCCTGCAAAAGAGAGTTAAGCTTGCTTAGCCACCCACATCTTCAAGGGTGGCTTCGAAGCAATGAGTCTAAGCGCATCATCTGAGAACTTTGGCTTTGGAGCCCCAGCAAATAGTCTTGCAGGTGGACAATAGTACTCATAAGAATAAGCAGAGTAGTTCTGGGTCTTATGAACATGGCGGTTTGATAAAACGTGCTCATATTCATAGGCCTGAGTATGGTTTCCCTGTAAAACATTTGCGTTAGTGCGACTCAGGTGAGTCCTCTGTCTGTACGAAGCCTTTGGACCATATGAAGCCTTTGGTCTGGGGTTTGTCTTCTTCACTTGTGGTGTCATGACGACATTCACAGGAAGATTCTCCAGACACTTTTTCGGCACCCAGAATTTCTTCATAGGTGGCCCATTCCTGCAGTTAGTACCAATATACCTGGCAAACACTTCACCATTCTGATTCTTAAACAGTTTATAGTTTGCATCAAAGGATTCATCAATGACAATGGGATTAGCACAAGTGAAGCAGATAGGGTGGATGGATCCACTGAAGGCTCCTTTGCAACAACCCATGTGGTTTTGGGGTACTGCTCAGGTTTCCAGTAAGAGCCATCAGCATTCATTTTCCTTTCGAACCCAACACCCTCTTTCCTAGGGTTTCGGTTCAGGATCTGCCTTTTGAGGACATCACATAGTGTCTGATGCCCTTTGAGACTTTTGTACATCCCTGTTTCAAGCAATGTCTTCAACCTAGCATTTTCATCAGCAATAGCAGTGGCATCCTCAGCAGAGGGGTTAGTTACCACATCAACAGTTGAAGATATTGCAACAGTAGCAGCAGTAGAACATCCAGCAACAGAAGTGGCGTTGTCACGCTCAATGCATTTAATACATGGTGGTTCAAATCCTTCCTGAGCGGAACTGATCTGTTTGGCGCGAAGTGACTCGTTTTCCTTTTGAAGATCTTCATGAGCCGCTCTCAATTTCTCAAGATTTTGCTTCCTTTGAAGATAATCATAGGAAAGCTTTTCATGAGTTGTTGAGAGCATTTCATGATGACTTTTAAGTTCCTCATACTTAACATGAAGATTTTTTATGTCTTCAATTAAGTACTAAGATCGAGTCATTTCAGCGTCTAACAGGTCATCGCTTTTGTTTAACAGTTTTTGAATATGTTCCATAGCTTTTTGTTGTTTAGTTGCAATTTTAGCAAGTGTTTTGTAGCTGGGTTTGGAATCACAATCAGAGTCATCTTCACTGGATGTTTGATAGTGAGTAGTGCGTGAGTTTACCTTGGCACCGCGTGCCATGAAGTAGTAGGTGGGAGCGGAGTTGTCCTTGTCATTAGCATCGGCGTCGGTGATGAAGTCATTGTCTTCGGTGTTGAAGATGGACTTGGCAACGTAGGCTGTAGCCAGACTTGCAACGCCAGAATCGGACTCCTCCTCAGACTCCACCTCCGCCTCCTCAGAAGCAGACTCCTCCTCTGAATCCATTTCCTTGCCAACAAACGCACGAGCCTTGCCAGATGAGCTCTTCTTGTGTGATGAAGACTTTGAGGAAGACTTGGAAGAAGACTTTGAGTATTTCTTCTTCTTCTTGTCGTCAGAATCATATTCCTTGCTCTTCTTCTTGTTGTTGTTCTCATTGTCCCACTGCGGACACTCAAAGATGTAGTGACCAGGTTTCTTGCACTTGTGGCATGTTCTCTTCTTGTAGTCATGAGTAGAAGCTTCATCATTCCTTGAGCTGGATCGTGGGGACTTTCTGAAGCCTTTCTTCTTGGTGAATTTCTGGAACTTCTTCACAATCATAGCAAGCTCCTTTCCAATGTCTTCAGGATCATCAGAACTGCAATCAGATTCTTCTTCACATGAGGAAACAACTTTTGCCTTCAAGGAACGAGTTCGGCCATAGTTGGGACCGTAGATGTCTCTTTTCTCAGAAAGCTGAAACTCATGTGTGTTGAGCCTTTCAAGTATGTCAGACGGATCGAGTCTCTTGAAGTTAGGGCGTTCTTGAATCATCAGGGCTAGGGTGTCAAATGAGCTATCAAGTGATCTCAGGAGTGTCTTGACAATTTCATGCTTGGTGATTCAGTAGCACCGAGAGCCTGAAGCTCATTTGTGATGTCAGTGAGGCGATCAAACGTGAGATGAACATTCTCATTGTCGTTTCCCTTGAAGCGGTTGAAGAGGTTGCGAAGGACACTGATCCTTTGATCTCTCTGGGTTGAGACGCCATCATTGACCTTGGAGATCCAGTCCCAGACTAACTTGGATGTTTCCAGAGCACTCACACGGTCATACTGCCCTTTGGTCAGATGACCACAGATGATGTTCTTGGCAGTGGAGTCCAGTTGAACGAACTTCTTGACATCAGCAGCGGTGACACCTTCACCAGCCTTGGGGACGCCATTCTTGACGACATACCAGAGGTCGACATCAATGGCTTCAAGATGCATGTGCATCTTATTCTTCCAGTAGGGATATTCAGCTCCATCGAAGACGGGGCACGCAGCGGAGACTTAGATTATCCCTGCAGTCGACATAGCTAAAACTCCAGGTGGTTAAACCGAGTCACACAGAATAAGGGAGTACCTTGCTCTGATACCAATTGAAAGTGCTAGTGATCGACTAGAGGGGGGTGAATAGGCGATTTTTAAGAAAGTCTTAAAAACATGGAAGTTTCGAAGACAAACGATAGAAATAAACCTATTACCATACAACGGAAGGTAGACTACACTAGGCAAGCCATAGTCAAGTATTCAATGAAGTGAAAGCACAAAGACTAATAGTAACTAGGCAGTATGGATCAGGATGGAAGATAGTATGAAGCCAATCAGAACAAGCAGTCGCTCAGTGAAGACAGAAGATAATGCAGACAGGCAATGACTTCACAAGGACCAACTGCAAATAAAGAGATGGGAAGGATAGAACCAGTAGCTCATTGAAGACAATGATTTGTTGGACCAGTTCCGGTTGCTGTGACAACTGTACGTCTGGTTAGGGAGACTGAGATTTAACTCAGAAGATCGTGTCTTCACCTTATTCCCCTTGAGCTAAGGACAGCTAGTCCTCGCCCAATCACTCTGGTAAGTCTTCAAGGTAGACTTCCAAACCTTCACAGACTTCGTTCACCGGCGATCCACAATGACTCTTGGATGCTCAGAACGCGACGCCTAACCGGCTGGAGGATTCACAGTCTTCAAGTGTAATAAGTCTTCAGATCACACAGACAGAAAGACTTCAGTGATGCCTAACACTCTTTGGCTCTGGGTGTTTAAGGCTTTGTCCTCGCAAGGATTTCTCTCTCTCAAGGGCTTCGAGGTGGGTTGCTCTCAAACGACAAAAGCCGTGCACTAACTCTAAGCAGCCAACCAATTTATGGTGTAGAGGGTGGGCTATTTATAGCCACTAGGCAACCCGACCTGATTTGTCCGAAATGACCCTGGGTCACTAAGGAACTGACACGTGTTCTGACGGTCAGATTTCAAACACACGCGACAACTTTACTTGAGCTACAAGCAAAGCTGACTTATCCAGCTCTGGATAAGATTTGCTCTCATAGTCTTCGCTCAAAGACATAGGATTTTGGTTAAGTATCACTTCAGTCATTCTGACTGGTTCACTTGGACCCCACTTAACAGTACGGTGGTTCCTATGACTCAACAAGGAAGAAAAAGAACGACGAAACAACTAAGTCTTCGCGCTCCATAGTCTTCACGCGATGTCTTCTCTTGTCATAGTCTTCAATGTGAATGTCCTCATATACCACCTTTGACTTCAATTTCTTCATACATTTTTATGGGTCATCTCCGGTAGGAAAACCAAATCAATGAGGGACTTCTACCTGTGTTATCCTGCAATTCTCACAAACACGTTAGTCCCTCAACCAGGTTTGTCGTCAATACTCCAAAACCAACTAGGGGTGGCACTAGATGCACTTACAATATTTATGTCTTGACCATTTCGAGACTCCTTGTCATGTTCGTGATCACATCCAGGACTCCGAACTACCTTCGGTACATCAAAACACAAAAACTCATAATACAATCGTCACCGAAACTTTAAGCGTGCGGACCCTACGGGTTCGAGAACAATGTAGACATGACCGAGACACGTCTCCGGTCAATAACCAATAGCGGAACCTGGATGCTCATATTGGCTCCTACATATTCTACGAAGATCTTTATCGGTCAGACCGCATAACAACATACGTTGTTCCCTTTGTCATCGGTATGTTACTTGCCCGAGATTCGATCGTCGGTATCTTAATACCTAGTTCAATCTCGTTACCGGCAAGTCTCTTTACTCGTTCCGTAATACATCATCCCGCAACTAACACATTAGTTACAACGCTTGCAAGGCTTGTAGTGATGTGCATTACCGAGTGGGCCCAGAGATACCTCTCCGACAATCAGAGTGACAAATCCTAATCTCGAAATGCGCCAACCCAACAAGTACCTTCGGAGACACCTGTAGAGCACCTTTATAATCACCCAGTTACGTTGTGACGTTTGGTAGCACACAAAGTGTTCCTCCGGTAAACGGGAGTTGCATAATCTCAGTCATAGGAACATGTATAAGTCATGAAGAAAGCAATAGCAACATACTAAATGATCAAGTGCTAAGCTAACAGAATGGGTTAAGTCAATCACATCATTCTCCTAATGATGTGATCCGTTAATCAAATGACAACTCATGTCTATGGCTAGGAAACATAACCATCTTTGATTAACGAGCTAGTCAAGTAGAGGCATACTAGTGACACTTTGTTTGTCTATGTATTCACACATGTATCATGTTTCCGGTTAATACAATTCTAGCATGAATAATAAACATTTATCATGATATATGGAAATAAATAATAACTTTATTATTGCCTCTAGGGCATATTTCCTTCAGAAACTCCTTCTCTAGAAAGGATCCATTCTTAGCAACGAATATCTTGCCTTTGGATGTGTGATAGAAGGTGTACCCAACAGTCTCCTTTGGGTATCCTATGAAGACACATTTCTTCGATTTGCGTTCGAGCTTATCAGGTTGAAGCTTTTTTCACATAAGCATCACGGCCCCAAACTTTAAGAAACGACGGCTTAGGTTTCTTGCTAAAACACAGCTCATATGATGTCGTATCAACGGATTTAGATGGTGCCCTATTTAACGTGAATGCAGCCGTCTCTAAAGCATAACCCCAAAACGATAGCGGTAAATCGGTAAGAGACATCATAGATCGCACCATATCTAATAAAGTACGGTTACGACGTATGGACACACCATTATGTTGTGGTGTTCCAGGTCGCGTGAGTTGTGAGACTATTCCACATTGTTTCAAATGAAGACCAAAGTCATAACTCAAATATTCACCCCCACGATCAGATCATAGAAACTTTATTTTCTTGTTACGATGATTTTTCACTTCACTCTGAAATTCTTTGAACTTTTCAAATGTTTCAGACTTATGTTTCATCTAGTAGATGTACCCATATCTACTCAAATCATTTATGAAGGTCAGAAAATAACGATACCCGTCGCGAGCCTCAACACTCATCGGACCGCATACATAAGTATGTATTATTTCCAATAAGTCAGTTGCTCGCTCCATTGTTCCGGAGAATGGAGTCTTAGTCATCTTGCCCATGAGGCATGGTTCGCAAGCATCAAGTGATTCATAATCAAGTGATTCCAAAAGCCCATCAGCATGGAGTTTCTTCATGCGCTCTACACCAATATGACGTAAACGGCAGTGCCACAAATAAGTTGCACTATCATTATTAACTTTGCATCTTTTGGCTTAAATATTATGAATATCTGTATCACTACAATCGAGATTCGACAAAAATAGACCACTCATCAAGGGTGCATGACCATAAAAGTTATTAGTCATATAAATAGAACAACAATTATTCTCTGATTTAAATGAATAACCGTCTCGCATCAAACAAGATTCAGATATAATGTTAATGCTCAATGCTGGCACCAAATAACAATTATTCAGGTCTAAAACTAATCTCGAATGTAGATGTAGAGGTAGCATGCCGACGGCGATCACATCAACCTTGGAACAATTTCCCACGCGCATCGTCACCTCGTCCTTAGCCAATCTTCGTTTAATCCGTAGCCCATGTTTCGAGTTGCAAATATGAGCAACAGAACCAGTATCAAATAACCAGGCACTACTACGAGCATTACTAAGGTACACATCAATAACATGTATATCAAATATACCTTTCACTTTGCCATCCTTCTTATCCGCCAAATATTTGGGGCAGTTCCGCTTCCAATGACCAGTCCCTTTGCAGTAGAAGCACTCAGTCTCAGGCTTTGGTCTAGACTTGGGTTTCTTCCCTTGAGCAGCAACTTGCTTGCTATTCTTCTTGAAGTTCCCCTTCTTCCCTTTGCCTTTTTTCTTGAAACTAGTGGTCTTGTTAACCATCAACACTTGATGCTCCTTCTTGCTTTCTACCTCCGCAGCCTTTAACCGCGAAGAGCTCGGGAATTGTCTTTTCCATCCCTTGCATATTATAGTTCATCACGAAGCCTTTATAGCTTGGTGGCTGTGATTGAAGAACTCTGTCAATGACACTATCATCAGGAAGATTAACTCCCAGCCGAGTCAAGTGGTTGTGGTACCCAGACATTCAGAGTATGTGTTCACTCACAGAACTATTCTCCTCCATTTTGCAGCTATAGAACTTGTTGGAGACTTCATATCTCTCAACTTGGGAATTTTCTTGAAATATTAACTTCAACTCCTGGAACATCTTATATGCTCCATGACGTTCAAAACGTCTTTGAAGTACCGATTCTAAGATGTAAAGCATGGCACACTGAACTATCGAGTAGTCATCAGCTTTGCTTTGCCAGACGTTCATAACGTCCGGAGTTGCTCCTGTAGCGGGTCTTGCACCTAGCGGTGCTTCCAGGATGTAATTCTTCTGTGCGGCAATGAGGATAATCCTCAAGTTACAGACCCAGTTCATGTAGTTGCTACCATCATCTTTCAACTTAGCTTTCTCTAGGAACGCATTAAAATTCAAGGAAATGGTAGCACGGGCCATATATCTACAACAACATAGACATGCAAAAAATTATCATGTACTAAGTTCATGATAAATTAAAGTTCAGTTAATCATATTACTTAAAAACTCCCACTTAGATAGACATCCCTCTAGTCATCTAAATGATCACGTGATCCATATAACCTAAACCATGTCCGATCATCACGTGAGATGGAGTAGTTTTCAATGGTGAACATATCTATGTTGATCATATCTACTATTCCCTCCGTTCCTAAATACTTGTCTTTCTAGACATTTCAAATGACTACTACATACGGATGTATGTAGACATATTTTAGAGTGTAGATTCACTCATTTTGCTCCGTATGTAGTCACTTGTTGAAATGCCTAGAAAGACAAGTATTTAGGAACGGAGGGAGTATATGATTCACATTCGACCTTTTGGTCTCACTGTTCTGAGGCCATATCTACATATGCTAGGCTCGTCAAGTTTAACCCGAGTATTCTGCATGTGCAAAACTAGCTTGCACCCATTGTATGTGAACATAGAGCTTATCACACCCGATCATCACGTGGTGTCTCGGCACGACGAACTATAGCAACAATGCATACTCAGGGAGAACACTTATACCTTGAAATTTAGTGAGGGATCATCTTATAATGTTATCGCCATACTAAGCAAAATAATATGCATAAAGGATAAACATCACATGTAATCAAAAAAATGTGACATGATATGGACATTATCATCTTGTGCCTTTGATCTCCATCTCCAAAGCATCGTCATGATCTCCATTGTCACCGGCTTGACACCTTGATCTCCATCGTAGCATCATTGTCATCTCGCCAAATATTGCTTCCATGACTATCGCTACCGCTTAGTGATAAAGTAAAGCAATTACATGGCGATTGCATTTCATACAATAAAGCGACAACCATAAGGCTCTTGCTAGTTGCCGATAACTTTTACAAAACATGATCATCTCATACAACAATTTATATCTCATCACGTCTTGACCATATCACATCACAACATGCCTTGCAAAAACAAGTTAAACGTCCTCTACTTTGTTGTTGCAAGTTTTATGTGGCTGCTACGGGCTTCTAGCAAGAACCGTTCTTACCTACGCATCAAAACCACAATGATTTTTCGTCAAGTGTGCTGTTTTAACCTTCAACAAGGATCGGTCGTAGTCAAACTCAATTCAACTAAAGTTGGAGAAACAAACACCTTCTAGCCACCTATGTGCGAAGCATGTCGGTAGAACCAGTCTCATGAAAGCGCTCATGTAATGTCGGTCCGGGCCGGTTCATCCAACAATACCACAGAATCAAAGTAAGACGTTGGTGGTAAGCAGTATGACTATTATTGCCCACAACTCATTGTGCATATATCATCTACGCATAGACCTGGCTCGGATGCCACTGTTTCGGAACGTATTAATTGAAAAAAATCCTACGATCACGCACGATCTATCTAGGAGATGCATAGCAATGAGACGGGAGAGTGTGTCCACATACCCTCGTAGACCGAAAGCGGAAGCGTTATGTAACACGGTTGATGTAGTCAAACGTCTTCATGATCCAACCGATCCAAGTACGGAACGTACGGCACCTCCGTTTTCAGCACACGTTCAGCACGTTGACGTCCCTCAAGCTCTTGATCCAGTAGAGGGTCGATGGAGAGTTCCGTCAGCACGACAGCGTGGCGACGGTGTTGGTGATGTGATCCACGCAGGGCTTCGCCTAACCACTATGACAATATGACCGAGGTGGTAAACTGTGGATGGAGGCACCACACATGGCTAAAGAACAATTGATGTGTCTTTGGGGTGCCCCTGTCCACGTATATAAAGGAGGAGAGGGAGGAGGACGGCAGCCATGAGGGGGCACGCCAAGGGGGAGTCCAACTAGGATTCCCAATCCTAGTTGGACTCCCTTTCCTATTCCAAGAGGGGGAAGGAGGGAAGGAGAGGGAGAGGAAAAGGAAAGAGGGGGTCGTGCCCCCTCCCCCTAGTCCAATTCGGACTGCCCTTGGGGGGAGCGCGCCACCCTGTGGGCTGCCCTCTCCTACTCCCTTATGGCCCATTAAGGCCCATAACTTCCCTCGGGGGTTCCGGTAACCCCTCGGTTCCCGGATAAATATCCGAAACGTCCCGAAACTTTTCCGGTGTCCGAATACCTTCATACAATATATCAATCTTTACCTCTAGACCATTTCAAGGCTCCTCATCATGTCCGTGATCTCATCCGGGACTCCAAACAAACTTCGGTCACCAAAACACATAACTCATAATACAAATCATCATCGAACGCTAAGCATGCGGACCCTTCGGGTTCGAGAACTATGTAGACATGACCGAGACTCATCTCCGGTAAATAACCAATATCGAAACCTGGATGCTCATATTGGCTCCTACATATTCTACGAAGATCTTTATCGGTCAAACCGCATAACAACATACATCATTCCCTTTGTCATCGGTATGTTACTTGCCCGAGATTCGATCGTCGGGATCATCATACCTAGTTCAATCTCATTACTGGCAAGTCTCTTTACTCGTTCCGTAATGCATAATCATGCAACTAACTCATTAGTTGCATTGCTTGCAAGGCTTATAGTGATGTGCATTACCGAGAGGGCCCAGAGATACCTCTCTGATACACGGAGTGACAAATCCTAATCTCGATCTATGCCAACTCAACAAACACCTTCGGAGACACCTATAGAGCATCTTTATAATTACCCAGTTACGTTGTGACGTTTGATAGCACACAAGGTGTTCCTCCGATATTCATGAGTTGCATAATCTCATAGTTAGAGGAATATGTATAAGTCATGAAGAAGGCAATAGAAATTAAACTAGATGATCATAATACTAAGCTAACGGATGGGTCTTGTCCATCACATCATTCTCTAATGTTGTGATCCCATTCTTCAAATGACAACACATGTCTATGGTCAGGAAATTTAACCATCTTTGATTAACGAGCTAGTCAAGTAGAGGCATACTAGGGACACTATGTTTGTCTATGTATTCACACGTGTACTAAGTTTCCGGTTAATACAATTCTAGCATGAATAATAAACATTTATCATGATATAAGGAAATATAAATAACAACTTTATTATTGCCTCTAGGGCATATTTCCTTCGGCGGCCCCGTTAGGCATGGCGACGGCGCCCTTGGATGGCGACGTTCGTGGGGGGTGGATGGACGGCTTCTTGATCGCGTGGGCGGTGAGTCGCCGGTGGATCTCCTCCAAGCTGCAGGCTCTCTCCCGCTTCACTTGGTGGTTTACGATCGCAGTCGTCGGCCTCGGTGCGTTCGCGGGGGCTGGTAGAGGTGACATTGGACCGGAGGAAACTTTGGATGACTCGTTCATCCCGACGGTGGCAACGACCAGGGGCGCCGTTCTCCTACTTGCAGGTGCCGTCGAGGTCCCTGCTCTCCGCCCCGACCCCATGCCCGAGTGAAACCCCTAAATCTCCTCAGATTGGGCGGTGGCGGCACTGCGTGTGTCGTGCCCTTCTTGGAGGCGCCGCCTAGGGCGTTTGGGTGCTCGGTTTGAGGTACTGCAGACGGAGGGGGTGGGACCAGTGGCAGCATGTGGTGTTTCGCATCGGAGGAGCGGCGTGGCATCTGGCACATCGACAACGGCAGGTCTCAGCGGCATGGAGCAGCGGGGTCTCGCCGGTGGGCGTGTGATTATGAACGAGCGCGGGATGGTGGCGTTGTCTGGCGTCGTGGTGGCGTCGACGACAGCTAGACCAGGCAAGGTAGATGCATCAGTACATCTCTGAAGATGGATTGGTGGCAGGTGGCTGCGGCGGCCTCATACACAGCAGGCATCTTGGTTGAGGAGTGCGCCGGACTGGTGGGTGTCCCATACCCGGCAGGCGTTCTGATTGGGACCTCAGGTTTTAAATGTTAGGTTTGGCTGCAATGTCTGTTTGGTATTAGGCCCAGACCATCAGCATCCCTACATCAACTGGAAAGGAGTAGCAACAGATGTTGCCTAGACGATGACTTTAGTCTTACCGTTGTATGACTTTATAAGGTCTTGTGTGAATAATTAATAAAGTGATTGTATGCATTATCCAGATGCAGAGGCCAGGGTCCTCCTCCATTTTTAAAAAAATTGTAGTATTGCTCATAGTTCTGATATGGATTTTTTTTTATTGTTGATTTTTTTCTTATAGCTAAGCACTCGTGTCAAACGGTGATTTCTTTTCCTTTTTAAGTAGTATAAGAAAGTATAGCTGACTGTTTCAAAGTTGTTTGCACCCGGGTCTTGATCGATAAAGCTAAGGTCGATCATTGTCTTACCGTCGCACTCGTGTGCCATTTCAGAGAGGGCATTAGCCGGTAGGTATATCTTTGGACGAGATATTCCGTGCTAATGGCATCGCCAAGCTATTCCATATGCTCCCCTAAAAAAAAAGCTATTCCATATGCATCGTGCAAACTTACTTGATCAACATAAAAAAGGTGAAAGCAGCCGTCGTGCAAAAATGTACTATGTGTGATGGACGCAGAGCGCGTGCGTGCAACTTGGTTCGATCTATCGTGGAGTGGCGCGTCCACGTACGCGCCGACAGGGACAGCAACTCAATCGGCATCTGGCGCGCGCGTGCGACAGTGAAAGCCAAGCTAGGCGCACACACGCTCGCTTGGGCAGCTAGCGATGACTCCAAAGTTGCCATCGATTGATCCATCCCCCGCTGCAGTTATAGACACTCATTTTTACTTTTTACCTTATATTTTGCGGGGGTAAAAGACATTCATACACCAACAGACCGAAAAAGCATCAAATCGCGGCCGATTTGCTAGGATCTGTATACTGTTTGGTTCGACTGTGCATTTTTAAAAGCAGCTGTGAAAAATTTGCTGTAAAAAAACAGCTGTGAAAAATCTGATGTAAAAAAGATATAGGTCATTTGGTAAACCAGTTGATACAGCTTTTTCAGATTTTAACCCGCAGCGGAATCAAATTTTGGAAAGCACGTCCTGGGTTGCTTTCGCTTTTGGTTCAGATTTTGACAGCGAATTTCTGGAATCGAATTCTGCTGGGTTCGCCCTTTGATTCAGATTATATTGCGCGACAGTGAAATCCGTCAATAAAAGCTAAACCAAACAGGGCCTATATATTATTCGCTGCCGCTATCCCGAATCAAGTGGCTGAAGCCGATCTCATCCGTCCGCGCGCAATCTCAGATACTGGTCCATTCAGAAGATCACCTCTGTAAGCAACCCAGAGATATATTGCACGATCTAGTAGCTCTTCTCACGAATTCAAGTAGCAATTAGAGATTACAAGTCTGGATACAAGAATTGGGGGAAGAAGGAGGAAGGGAAGAGAGCCGCCGCCGGGTTCGTGCCGTGATCCACTGGATACCTAACCCCAGCGGAGAGGGTGCGTAAAGTAGTTGGCAGCATCACACCCACTCAGGGCCGCTGACGTTTCTGTTGGGCCGCTTCTGTCTGATGGGCCGAGCTGCAGGCGAGGCCGGTCCGTTGCTGGGTGCTGGTGTTGGGCTGCTTGTGGCCTTGACACCCCCTCCTTCTTGCGATGAGGCTTGCCCCCAAGCCTCTGCGGCAGGGAATCGAGCTTGTAGTTCTTCCTTGTCTTCCCAGGTGTCGCCGATCGCTGCGGTGTCAGACCATCGAACCAGGACTTGCTCTATCATGCTGTCATGCTTGCGACGCCAGCGCGAAGCCAGGACCTGTACTGGGACTACAGGTATATCAGTAGCAATGGGAAGTTGTTGTTGCACCGGCGTACCTGGCAGGAGGGCTTTTCTCAACAGCGAGACATGGAAAACAGGGTGAACAGTTGTGTTCGATGGCAGCTC
Organism: Triticum urartu; assembly: GCF_003073215.2. Classification (NCBI taxonomy): domain Eukaryota; kingdom Viridiplantae; phylum Streptophyta; class Magnoliopsida; order Poales; family Poaceae; genus Triticum; species Triticum urartu. The sequence goes on from NC_053028.1 coordinate 283,316,434, forward strand.
CAGTCGATAAGCTACTGGATTGATCTTGGCGATGATGGAATATGGTCCATAGTACCGGAAAGAGAGCTTGTGATTAGCTCGTTTGGCCACTGAAGTTTGCACATACGGCTGCAGTTTCAGATAAACCGTGTCGCCGGTCTCGAACACACGTTCAGAGCGCTTCTTGTCTGCCTGCTGTTTCATACGCAAGCGAGCTTGCTGTAGGTGTTGTTGCAGCAGGTCTTGGATGGTGGAGCGTTCATCGAGCCAAGTTTGCAGCGTGGGAACAGAACAGGAGGAAGCCGCGGTGATGCCCCAATGGCGGGGTTCGCGACCAAACATGGCCATGAATGGTGTCATGCCAATGGCCGAATGCGGCGCGGCATTGTACCAGAACTGCGCCAAGGGGATCCAATGACTCCAACGCTTGGGGCATGAGTGTGTGAAACAGCGAAGGAAGGTTTCAAGGCACTGGTTTACGCGCTCTGACTGCCCATCAGTTTGCGGGTGGTTTGATGTGCTCATGCGGAGATCAGTACCAGCATGGCGAAAGAGTTCTTGCCAAAAATGGGAAGTAAAGACAGGATCACGATCGGAAACAATGGATTGAGGGAGCCCATGGACAGGATAGATGCGTTGCATGTACAGGAGGGCAACGCGCGAAGCAGTGTACGGGTGGGCAAGTGGCAAGAAATGAGCAAACTTGGTCATTTTATCGACCAAAACCCAAATGCAATTGTACTGACCTGATTGCGGGAGACCGTCGATGAAATCCATCGTGATCATATCCCAGGAAGCAGTGGGTACAGGAAGAGGATGGAGCAGTCCTGGTGAAGCCACCCGCTCAGTTTTCGCCTGTTGACAGATTTGACAGCACTGAACGTATTGAAGGATATGAGCCTTCATTTTCGGCCACGCGAATGACCTCCTAACACGCTTGTAAGTGGCTGGGAACCCCGAGTGCCCTCCCACCGGGCTGTCATGAAATGCAGAGATGATATGTTGTTGCAGAGATGTGCTGCCCCCGAGCCAGATGCGGTCTCTGAAACGCAAGAGTCCTTGTGACAGGCTGAAACGTCCTTTTGGGTCAGGTCGAACAACGAGTTGTTCCAAGAGACGTTGAGCTTGAGGGTTAGAGTTGTAACTTGCGACAATATCGTCGAGCCACGCTAGTTGGCAGCTCGTGATCGCCATAGCATGCTCCCAGTGGTGTAGGCGAGATAGGGCATCTGCGACTCCGTTCTCCACGCCCTTCTTGTACACAATTTTGTACTGCAAACCCAGCAATTTGGTGAAAGCCCGCTGTTGCCACGGTGTCATGAGCCGTTGTTCTTGCAGGTAGACCAAGCTGCGTTGGTCTGTCTTGATGATGAACTCTGCAGATTGCAAGTATGGTCGCCATTGGTCGACTGCAGCTATCACTGCCAGGTATTCCTTCTCATACGTGGATAATCCTTGGTACTTGGGGCAGATTCCTTTGCTTAGGAAAGCGATAGGGTGCCCTTCTTGCTGTAAGACTGCTCCAATGCCTGTGCCACATGCGTCAGTTTCCACTATGAATTGTTTCTGAAAATCAGGCAGTGCAAGCACCGGTGCTGTTACTAGTCCTTGTTTGAGTGCCTGGAAGCTTTATTCCGTGTTATCTATCCAGACAAACGGCACCCCTTTCTTGAGAAGATTGAAAAGTGGTCGGGCTATGATCCCAAAGTGCCTCACGAAGCGCCTGTAGTAACCTGCCAGTCCCAAGAACTGTCTGACTTCTTTCACATTTGTAGGTGTAGGCCACTCTGACACAGCCTCGATCTTAGTGGGATCTGTAGCCACTCCTTCTGCGCTGATTACATGTCCCAGGTAAGTTATTCTCTGCTGGCCAAAGCTGCATTTGCTTCTCTTCACCTTCCACTGGTCACGGCGAAGGAGCTCAAATACCTGCCGGAGGTGTTCTGCGTGCTCTTGCAAGGTTTTGCTGAATACTAGTATGTCATTGAAGAAGGATAAGACACACTCACGCATCAGCGGGTGAAGCGTGCCTGTGATCGCACCGTTGAAAGTAGCGGGTCCTCCAGCAAGGCCGTACGATAGGACTCTGAGTTCAAAGTGCCCAGAGTGTGTTTGAAAGGCAGTTTTGAACTCTTCTCCTTCTGCCAGCCGAATTTGATGATACCATGCCCTTAAGTCCAGCATGGAGAACCACTTAGCTCCGTGTAGTTCATCCAGTAACTCCTCAATTACAGGCACCGGGTATTTGCCCACTATCGTCATCGCGTTGAGCTGTCTGTAGTCAATACAGAGTCGCCACGTACCATCTTTTTCTTGACTAAGATAACTGGCGAGGAGAAGGGACTGTGGCTGCGTTGAATGACACCTGATTGCAACATTTCCTGTACTTGTTTCTCAATCTCATCTTTGTGCTCAGGTTTGTGTCTATATGGCCTCAAGTTCACTGGTTGTGCTCCTGCCATGAGTGGTATTCGGTGGTCGCAATCTCTGCGTGGGGGAAGCCCAGTTGGTTCACCGAATACATCTTGAAACTAATCAATAACCTTCTGAATATTATCTGGTGTGGGTGTGTACACTTCATCTTCTTCAGTGATCTGATACAACTGCACAACCTGTGCTATCGACCCCTGTTTGTGCAAGGACTGTAGCTGCAAGGCATTGATCTCCGGGCAAGCATCCACACGCTTTTGATGGCCGCGTAACTGCGCGGGTCCACGCGGTGTGGTAATCAGCAGATGTTTGCCACGCCAATCCACTCTCATTGGGCTATGTTCTTCGAGCCAGTCCATGCCCAGTATGGCGTCATACGCGCCCAGTGGCAATACCTTCATGTCGGTGCTGAATTCATGTGTCTGAGATACCCAACTGCAGTGCGGGATGCGAGAGAAACAGCAGAGCTCGCCTCCATCAGCCACCTTGACACGGCAGGGTCGATGAAGAGGTACGACGCCCGTCAGACCCAATGCGAGGCGCGCGTCGATGAAAGACGTGGAACTTCCAGAATCCACCAGCAGTAACACCTCGTGGCCTTGGAGCCATGCGTGAAGACGAATCGCCTTTGGTGACGTGCCACGAGTGAGGGCATGGCGCGAGATCGCCATTGCCGTTTCGGCTGGCGGGTCGCCGAGCGGCGGGTGCGATGGATCGCCGTCGGAGTCGAGGCCGAACAATTCGAGCAACTCCTCGAGGACGTGGAGCTGCACGCTGGTAGGACAGTTGTGATCCTGGCCCCAACGCTCTCCGCACTTGAAGCAGAGGCCCTTGGCACGACGGTACTCCCGCAGCGCCTTGAGCTTGGTGCTGTCCGCACGACTGGCCTCTACGACGCACCGATCCGTGGCCGTCGGTGTTGTTGGCGGCCGTCCTTGTGGTGGTGGAGGGGGAAGTGCCATGGGCACCCCTGCGCTGTTGCGGTGACTCCAGTCCGGAGCGCTGGTACGCACAAGGCTGGGCCGCGCACGCTCTCGCGAAGCACCATCCGCCACCTCCTCTTGAAGCAAGGCCAGGGCGCAGGCAGTGTCGAGGTCAGGTGGTCGCTGCACCAGCACCACCGCTCGAATGTCGGGTCGCAGCCCCTCAACAAAACGGGTAAGATAATAGTAAGGATGTATGGATTCAGAATATGCAGACAAATGACTAATGATCAGTTCAAATTGCTCAATGTAATCAGCTACTGTTGTTTTCTGTGACAGTGAATAAAATTGGCGGATGAAGAGCTGATGACGGTCGCGACCGAATCGAGTACACAACAGAGTCGAGAAGGATTCCCAATCGAACTCCGTCAGTTTCTTCTGTACCGATTGTAGCCACACCGATGCAGAACCAGAAAAGTTCAGCGATGCCATCGGAACCCAGAATCTCTCATGGATATCGAACATCTGGAAGTACTGCTCACAAAGAGTTTTCCATAAACGCAGTTTTTTGCCCGTGAATTGGGGAAATCCGATCGATGGATGAGCCTGGCCAATTCCAGTGAGTATCTGGCTAGCATGCGCATATGGAGATGCGATATTAGACGGAACGGGAAGTTGCGACTGACCGTTGGCCGGGGTGGCCACCGATGCGAACATCGGCGCCAGTCCCCGTGGTAGAACGTCGATGCCGCGGTCGATTGACCCGAGGGCGTCGCCCTCCACACGCTTGCTGGTGCCGATGTGGTCACGCAGCGGTGCTGGTGGTGCAGGTGGTGGTGGCGCTGGCGCCTCCACCGGTCGCTCTTCCGGAGCGGTCGCAGGTCGCGCTTGGAGTTTAGCGACCGCCACCGAGAGCTGATCCACGCGCCTCTCCAGATCGGGCCGCCACTGGCCCAGGTCGTCCAGCTTGGTGGTGTGGGAGCGGATGTCGGAGTGGATCGCTTCGAGGGAATTGTTGAGCTTGTCGAAGTACTCCTTGAAGGAAGGATCCATGGCGCTGAGTCGATCCTTGATCGATTTCTGCGCCCTTGTCTCGATCAGATGCGCCAGGGTGTGGATCGAAAGGCTCTGAATACCAGATGTAAGCAACCCAGAGATATATTGCACGATCTAGTAGCCCTTCTCGCGAATTCAGGTAGCAATTAGAGATTACAAGTCTGGATACAAACAAGAATTGGGGGAAGAGGGAGGAAGGGAAGAGAGCCGCCGCCGGGTTCGTGTCGTGATCCACTGGATACCTAACCCCAGCGGAGAGGGTGCGTAAAGTAGTTGGCAGCATCACACCCACTCAGGGCCGATGACGTTTCTGTTGGGCCGCTTCTGTCTGATGGGCCGAGCTACAGGCGAGGCCGGTCCGTTGCTGGGTGCTGGTGTTGGGCTGCTTGTGGCCTTAACAACCTCTCAGGTGTTATTCTTGTGTACTGTAGCGACATCGTTTTCTTGACTTCGTCAGCGGCACGACAAGCAACAACCGAGCGATCCTGTGATCCATCGATCTTGATGCGCAGCCTGATACAGTAACATAATTTAATTATTGACCTGCAGGACTGTGATAGGCAATGATTGAGGCCGGCAAACTATTTCTTTTTGAACTGTGCTTCCGACCAGTCAGATGGTGCTATCTCACGAGACGCATATATACAAACAATAAGAGAATAAACAGGAATGTACACAAGCGTTCCCTAGTTACTCAACACTGTCTTTTATTGAAAACATGTGGTAGGTTCAACTTGTTAGATATAGTTCCTTAGAATTAACTTAACACATGATCTTAATCTCATAATTAGAACACCTCGTATGCAAAATGGCAGTGACTAACCGTGATTGGCAAGGACCAGTAGAAGATAGCCCATGGTTGCACCTAGGGGTCTTCGGCAGTGAAGACATGGCCGGGGAAGAAGGGCAGCACCACCTGGATGACGTAGATGGCAGGGAGCGCCGATGGCATGGCCCTCGTGCCATCCGTTGGTGAAGATGCAGCAACTAGTCCAGGAGCCCGCCAGCAGGAAGCCATCGGCACTGATGTGGCGGCCGGTGGTGGTAGACGGCTTTCTAACCTTTTAGCGTTTCTTTTTGTGGATCGGTGGTTAGGAGTCTATATATTGGGTCTAGCCCGTATATCTCAACTATGCAAAAGTGCACGTTCTCTTCTTGTATAGCACGGTGAATAGCGCTAAGGAGCTAGGGACTGAAACTGAACGTTGGTTTTGGCATACCCCTGATCAAAGCACAAAAGTGGGAAAAGACTCCCCCTATTCTCTCGGTCAATAACAACGTGTGATCAATTCTAACATAACTGATACTTGCATTACGATAATATTTTTACATAAGCAGTACATCTCTAGACAGCAAATAGGAGGCACAAGAAAACTGTCACACTCACCTCCTGATAGTAGTTCATAACTACTCGTAATTAAACATCGCAAAAAAAAACTACATAATTAAACATCTACCCAGCTAAGAACAGTAAGGACAGCAGTACACGTACAAGGACCGGACCTATTGTAGTAGCAGGTACATTTCCAAAGCGGGACGCTACATTACCATAGTACACAAAAAGAAGAGGCCCACGTACGTCTACCCGGCCCGCATGGTGCAGCCACGTCATCACACAGCACGCCTCGGCCTCAGCCTTGCCTCCAGCGGAGCTGCCATCTCACACGACAGCCTCAGCACCTCAGACAGGTCTACGCCACCTGGCCTGTTGGACGCCGGCGGCGTCCACTCGAACTCATGCAGCAGCGTGGCAACCCAGAATCCAATGGTGGCGATCGCGAGTGACTTGCCGGGGCAGCTCCGCCTGCCTGACCCGAACGGCGCGAGCCTGAGATCGGAACCCGTTACAAAGAACTCAGCCCCGGCGGCGGCGTGGTCCGACGATGGTCCGGCGAGGAACCGTTCTGGCTTGAACACCGCCGGCTTGTCCCACACGGCTGGGTCGTGGGTTATGGCCCACATGTTGACCATGGCAGTGGTCCCCGCGGGGACGAGTAACCCACCTACGTGGACGTCCGACGTGGCAAGCCGCGCCCACGATAGCAGTGGGCCTGGTGGGTGAAGGCGCAGGACCTCCTTGACCACGGCCTGGAGAAAGACGAGCGAGCCGGCGTCCGACTCAGTCACGGCCCGGTTCGGCCCGACAACCCGGTCCAGCTCCTCATGGACCCTTGCCTGCACGTCCTGGTGCAGCACCAGCCGGGCCAGCACCCATTCGATCACCACTGCCACGGTGTCGGTGCCACGAAAGATCATCTCCTGCAACCCACACAGAAAACATTTCTCGTCATTTCAAAAGAAAAAGAAAACATTTCTCGTTATGAGCAAGCTAATTATCCGGCACATGCATAAAAAAAAGGGTCCATTCATGTTTTCCATTTAAACGGTGAACATACCCAGAGAACGGCGATCATGTCGGCGTCGGAGAGTTTGTCGCCGCCCTGGAGGGAGAGCAGAACGTCGGTGAAGTCTACCACGGCGTCGTTCCGGGCGGCACGGTGCTCGTCGATGATCCTGCCGACGAAGCGGTTCACGCGGGGGACGAGGGCGGAGCACCTGGACCGGATCTTCTGCAGGTCGAAGCGTGCGAGCCACGGGAGGTGGTCGGACCAATTGAGCTGGCCGAGCAGGTCGTAGCCTTCGTCGACAAGGCTCTTCAGCTCCGCCGCCTCCCCGCTCCCCGCCTCGTCCAGCTCGTACCCCCGGCCAAAAACGGACCACATCACGTTGTGCAGCGACGCGCGTTTCAGGAACCGCCGCGCCTCAACGTGCTTGACGCCAGCGCCGCCGACGGGCCTCATGGCATCCACCATCTGGCGCGCGATCACTGCGCGCTGCGCGGCGGAGGCGGCCACCTGCCGCGGAGAGAAGAGGTGCGAGGACGACACCCGGCGGAGCGTGCGCCAGTAGGCGCCGTAGGGGGCGAACCCGATGGCGCGATGGAACATAAGCCCGTATGCGGACTCCTTGACCGGCCGGTCGGCGAACGCCGGGCTAGCCAGCAGCTCTCTCGCCACGTCAGGGTCGGCGGTCACCACCACCCGGGTCTCCCCCATGGAGAAGGCCATGAGCCGCCGGCGCCTGACGTTTCCCGACGCCGCCGCCGCGAGCTTCCGGTGCGCGAGGCCAGTCATGAGGCCCATGCTGCCGATCACGGGGAAGCCCCGTGGCCCCGCGATACGGGCCTCGCCAATGCCCAGACCCTTGCTCGTCCACCAATACCTCCCCCACGCCGCACCACCCTGAGACGCCCAGTGCAGGAGCGACGTGACGACCAAGACGGCGAGCAGAACGGCAACAAAGCCTACCACGCGGTAAGGCTCGCCGTCGCCGTTGGCGCAGCATTTGGCGGCGAGGGAAACGTACAGCAGCCAGCCGCACTCCTCGGATGGAGCCATGTCAACGTACGTGCACGTACTTTTTCCCTCGTTCTCGCGCTGAGGCCGAATGGGAAGAACACTAGGAGCCCAAATGAAAGGACGGATTGTTGTTCGCAGCTGGAAAGTCAAGTGCAGTTTGAGTTTGGGAGGACGAGACCGCGGGGCACCGCCTTTTATAGCGGCCGAGTCCATGTAAAGTGATGGTATCTCAGTGTCTAAGGCTGGTGGTAATGGAAGTATCATATACTAGTGTCATATATCTTTTTAATGCATGGTATCGTATATTAGTATCATGTAATAGCATAACATTTATTATAATACGATATCATGATATGATACTCAATTCTCTCTTTTTTTATTTAATTTTATAACATTCATTAAAATTCCTTAATTGGCATGCATGATATTGACTATGATCTATCATTACAATCAGCCTAAGTAAGATAAATGATTCTTTCTTTTAAACCCCATCCATATATTGATTAAATAACAAGAGTCTTACAATCAAAGAAAAAGCATGTCCTATCTTAATTAAGAGATGGTTCTTTATTAGTAATTGTCTCACCACATATTTACAGATATTTTTTGTTATAAAAAATAAGATGAAGAAATAACTCATTGTACAGTATCTTTTATTGTTTTCTAACGGATACCTGATACTTAATATAAGATAATCTTATTAACTGCTAATACATGTCTAATGTGTGCTTGCCGTGTGCCTGTGTGGCTAAGGCTGCAAGAAAAGCTCGAGGGCTCGTAAATGGTTCAAAATTGACTCGAAAAGAAATAAACAGTGGGTAACTACTATATGTAGCCCGGTCGAGCAGCTTGACGCAACATTGGCTTGCTTGATACCTTGATTAAATATAATTATATTAAGTATTCCTGGTATGTATTAAAAAACAGGTGAATTTATAATTATATATGTCATGTATGATTTTTCTCGATTTTATCTACTAGCAGAACATAAAAGCTTTATTGACAACAAGTTAGGCTTTAATAGCCGTGTGTTAAAACATCCTATTATTTTCTCTAAAGCTTAAGAATAGACACACCTTCATTTTACTTTCTTGCCAGTTCATCCATGATCTCTGATCTATTATTTTTAAATCCTTATTTGAGAGGGAATAAGTCAATCTATCTTTAAAAAAAATTATCATTTTGATTGGAATAATATTTTTTAGTGGGTTCTTATGTTGTGTTGTGGCCTTTTTTGTTCCAAATGTTCCTCTAAATTATTATTAGAAGAAAAAACTTATTTGGCTCTAAACCCGCTTGAGATAGTTACAAACAGAGCATGGGCTACTTTTTCTATAACTTGATCTTATGTTTCGTTGAAATTTCAGTATAATTTGAGCTGAGCACTAATACAACTCATTTGAACTCGACTTGTCTACAACCCTATATATGGCTCGTGAGGGCATCTCCAATGCTATCCCCTAAACAGACATAGTATCTGTCTGCGTTCGCGTCCGCGAATAGTGATATGGAAGCCGGCCATCCAACCCTATCATCAAACGCCCAAACACATTGCAAATATAATTTGGTCAAACTAGACAAATTTCATGCAAACCAGATGATTATTTAAATCAAACCAAACCCATGGCATTTTTAATATATTTTATTAAGCAAAAATAACGTAACATTTTGTAAACCTAGTGTAAATCTTTGCCGACCATGGAGGCGTCCCAGTTCCACGTCTTGTCTTCCCATGTCTGGCGAGATCAACATCTTTGCCGGCCATGGAGGCGTCCCTGTTCCACGTCTTGTCTTCCCCATGTCTGGCGAGCTCAGCAGCCGTGAGCTCCGAGAAGTGAACATGCGAATCGCCAACAAGGGGAAGGGTAGGACATGGGGCACAGAGCTGCCCTGCATGGGAAGTGAGATATGCCAACATCCATGTTTGTCCTCCTACTCTTCCTCGTTGGAGTCAGCTGTGTGAACGTCGCCCGGTAGAGTGAGGTCCACGATCCACATGGACGGGCACACCTCGTCATCGTCGTAGCCCGACACGAACCGCGCGAACGACACGGAGCTGCCCACATCCCCATTCATGACCCCCTACACCTGCATCGCCTCCGCGTCCAAGACCGCGTTGCAGCCGACACGAACGCTGCTGCACATTGCCTCGTAAAGCGCTCGTTTTTGCTCAACGAAGTTGAGGTCCTCCGCTAGCGAACTCGCCATATATTTGCCCTTTCCACCAGCCGGATACGCAAAGAAGGCATGGTTGTAGCGCCGGTCCTCTTGCGCGGGCCGAAACACTGAAACCGGCTGCTTCTCCACCATGACATTGTTAATTTGTGTACACGCCTGTTCTACGGTGAAGTCGGCATGGATTGGCATGGACGCGGTGTCGACTCATTGTGAGACACCTTGGTCCACATGTGTGTAGGCGATTTGATGGTCGGCGAAGATGCCCTAGTCCCACTAAACTACTCCCTCCAATCTTCTTACTTTGTGTATTAAATTTGTGTCAAGTCAAACTTTGCAAATTTTAATCAGATATATATTTAAAAATAGCAACATCTACAATACCCAATATGTATTTCATGAAACTACATTTCATAATGAATATAACAATATTGATTCGCCATTGTGAATGTTGATAGTAAAAACAAGTGTGGTTAAAGTAGTTGGGGCAAAAGTTATATGCAGACTAAAAAGTGTTTGAGTGAAAAATAAAGAACGAAAGAGTTTGAATGAAAGATGATCCGTCAGTCTTTATTGATGATAGAAGTGGGCTATTTATACCCAGGCGGAAGTATACATGGTGCTTGGCGGTCAAGTAAACACATAATTACTTGAGAGTCAAGAAATTACATAGTTGCCTTGAGAGTCAAGAAAGTACATGGTTGCTTGAGAACTAAGCAACCTATCTAACAATTAACTTAATCCTAATTAGCTTAATTGTAAGCAACTATTCTATTCTTAACACTCCCCCTTGTACAACGCCTCTTCTTTGGTATATCCATCATCTTGACAAATTCTTTGAATAATCTTGACCATCTCCTCCAAAAACCCTGTGGGAAAAATATGAGAAGAATAATGCAGATATGTTGCTAAAACTCCTTTAAACCCAGTGGGAAAAATAATAAGAAGAAAATGATGCAACATATAATGATTATTGTCTCTTGATAACTCATATGAGAAAAACCTTTCAAGAAGGAGAAAACTCATTGATGAGTTTAGAGAACAATTAATATGTCTTGAGTACTTTCTTTAAAAATCTCGATAGGGAAAATAGAAAGTATGACGTATGATCTTTGATAAGATATTGCCTCACTAAAAACCATTATGAGAAACTTTTATAGAAAACTCATAAGGGAAAAGAGTGTGATATGATGCGCCATTGAAAACTCCTTTATAACCTGGTGGGAAAATATAAGGAGAAAATGATATGACATATACGTGAACTTGTGTTTATATTGTCTCATTAAAAACCTTTATGAGAAACCATTAGGGAAAACTCATGAAGGGAAAAAGAATACAATATATGCAATCTTAGGATTGTTAATAGGTTATAGATTTGGGAAATTACTCCCCCTGAACTTTGCAAACCTGGAGAATGTGTAATACAAATTCCATTGATATGATCATGACATTATGACTAATCTGTAAGATTTTCAAAGTATGTTGTTTGCATGTTGTTTCCTCACTTTTTATAATTCATGAGGATAAGTAATTTTCGAGCAATGTACTTTATGATATTGCTCTTCATATAACCTGTAGGTATTGAGTAACACAAGTGGTAGCATCTTGATAAATCAAGTTATGTGATTCTGATGAATCTCAACCACATGATTTTGAGTGTGGTTAATCATTTTGCTAAGCCATGCATATATTGTAATGCTTTTAGATAAAGCGATTATGTCAGAATGACAACTGGAAATAGCCATTAAAGCCCATTTATATGACTTCCATATGAAGGCTATTCCAGCAAATTTAGTCATTGATATGGTATTGTTGGGATCAAAGAAAGAGCCAATATTATTATATCATATCATGGCCATATCTTGTATTTCCTGATGGAAATATCCAAGATTTATTGTGAGCTTGAGATATAAGCTGATATTTCCTATATCAACCATATACCTTTTGTTGGGGTTTACACTCTGAACAAAGATAGCAAATATAGTGCCAGGCCTGGCGTAGTTTGCAATTATATGAGTGCTTTGACATTAGTGAGATATAGAACTTCAGGTCCTGATATCACTTCATTAAAACCCCTAGGTATGAATGGATTTGTACCCTATCAGGGGTAGTATGACCATATTACATGTCTTTTATTGATATGATATATCCACATTGAACTTCTCGTATATGTTTTGGATATATGCAGACTGATATATGTATTCTTGAGAGAATGCTGAAGTTGTAAGCTTAAGCTAAATTTGGTTGAATCCAAATTTTTCGTCTTGAGATGATTTTATGCATTTTTAGGTCTTGTACATACATTGATGACGAAATCATCGATATACACTGAGGTGATGTAAGAAAATCAAATTTGTGATTTCACTACTAAAACACATAAACAATCATCACTAGAGTAATCCTTTTGAAGAAGGAACTCATTTAGTCGGTAGTACCATATGATTTTTGACTATTTTGAGCCATAGAGTGACTTCTGAAGTTTTAAACAAAAACATGTTGCGATTTGTCTTTGGATTCGGAATTGTAAGCCCTTCAGGGACTATAATATAGGTATCCGAAATGAGTGATCCATATGAGTATGTAGTTACTGCATCCATTAACTGCATGGATATTGTTATTTTTTATTGCCAATGATATTTAGTATCGAAACATAATTCCACTCATACCAAGAGGGTATGTTACATCATAATTGATGTCGGGTCTCTGCGTGAACCCTTTGAAGGAAATATGCCCTAGAGGCAATAATAAAGTTATTATTTATTTCCTTATTTCATGATAAATGTTTATTATTCATGCTAGAATTGTATTAACCGGAAACATAATACTTGTGTGAATACATAGACAAACTAAACGTCACTAGTATGCCTCTACTTGACTAGCTCGTTGATCGAAGATGGTTATGTTTCCTAACCATAGACATGTGTTGTCATTTGATTAACAGGATCACATCATTAGGAGAATGATGTGATTGACATGACCCATTCCAATAGCTTAGCACCCGATCGTTTAGTATGTTGCTATTGCTTTCTTCATGACTTATACATGTTCCTGTGACTATGAGATTATGCAACTCCCGTTTGCCGAAGGAACACTTTGTGTGCTACCAAACGTCACAACGTAACTGGGTGATTATAAAGGAGCTCTACAGGTGTCTCCAAAGGTACATGTTGGGTTGGAGTATTTTGAGATTAGGATTTGTCACTCCGTTTGTCGGAGAGGTATCTCTGGGCCCTCTCGGTAATGCACATCACATAAGCCTTGCAAGCATTGCAACTAATGAGTTAGTTGCGAGATGATGTATTACGAAACGAGTAAAGAGACTTGCCGGTAATGAGATTGAACTAGGTATTGAGATACCGACGATCGAATCTCGGGCAAGTAACATACCGATGACAAAGGGAACAACGTATGTTGTTATGCGGTCTGACCGATAAAGATCTTCGTAGAATATGTGGGAGCCAATATGAGCATCCAGGTTCCGCTATTGGTTATTGACCGGAGATGTGTCTCGGTCATGTCTACATTGTTCTCGAACCCGTAGGGTCCGCACGCTTAAGGTTTCGATGACAGTTATATTATGAGTTTATGATTTTTGATGTAACGAAGGAGTTCGGAGTCCCGGATGAGATCGGGGACATGACGAGGAGTCTCAAAATGGTCGAGACGTAAAGATCGATATATTGGACGACTATATTCGGACATCGGAAAGGAGTTACGGGAATACGAGGAAGAAGCAATGGGCCTTAATGGGCCTTAGTGGAAAGGACAAGGAGGTGGCGCGCGCCCCTCCCAAGCCCAGTCCGAATTGGACAAGGGGTTTGGGGCGCGGCCCCTCTCTCCCTTCCTTCCCCTCTTCCCCCCTTTCCCCCCTTCTCCTAGTTGTACTAGGAAAGGAGGAAACCTACTCCAACTAGGAGTAGGAATCCTACTCCCTGGCGCGCCCCTCCTAGGGCCGGCCTCCTCCCCCTTGCTCATTTATATACGGGGGCAGGGGGCACCCCATAGACACACAAGTTGATCTACGTGATCATATTCTTAGCCGTGTGCGGTGCCCCCTTCCACCATAATCCTCGATAATATTGTAGCGGTGCTTAGGCGAAGCCCTACGACGGTAGTACATCAAGATCGTCACCACGCCGTCGTGCTGACGGAACTCTACCCCGACACTTTGCTGGATCGGAGTCCGGGGATCGTCATTGAGCTGAATGTGTGCTAGAACTCAGAGGTGCCGTAGTTTCGGTGCTTGATCGGTCGGGCCGTGAAGACGTACGACTATATCAACCGCGTTGTGCTAACGCTTCCGCTGTCGGTCTACAAGGGTACGTAGATCACACTCTCCCCTCTCATTGCTATGCATCACCATGATCTTATGTGTGCGTAGGAAAATTTTAAAATTACTATGTTCCCCAATAGTGGTATCAGAGCCTAGGTTTTATGCGTTGATGTTATATGCATGAGTAGAACACAAGTGAGTTGTGGGCGATATAAGTCATACTGCTTACCAGCATGTCATACTTTGGTTCGGCGGTATTGTTGGACGAAGCGGCCCGGACCGACATTACGCGTACGCTTACGCGAGACCGGTTCTCCCGACGTGCTTTGCACAAAGGTGGCTAGCGGGTGATAGTTTCTCCAACTTTAGTTGAACCGAGTGTGGCTACGCCCGGTCCTTGCGAAGGTTAAAACAGCACCAACTTGACAAACTATCGTTGTGGTTTTGATGCGTAGGTAAGATTGGTTCTTGCTTAAGCCCGTAGCAGCCACGTAAAACTTGCAACAACAAAGTAGAGGACATCTAACTTGTTTTTGCAGGGCATGTTGTGATGTGATATGGTCAAGACGTGATGAAATATAAGTTGTTGTATGATATGATCATATTTTGTTGAAGTTATCGGCAACTGGCAAAATCCTTATGGTTTTCTCTCTATTGCATAAGATGTAAGCGCCCAATAATTGCTTTACTTTATCACTATGCGATTGCAATAGTTGCAAGAGCAATTGTTGGCGAGACGACCACGTGATGACACATTGATATAGATCAAGATGATGGAGATCATGGTGTCATGCCGGTGACGATAGAGATCATGACAGTACTTTGGAGATGGAAATCAAAGGCGCAAGATGATGATGGCCATATCATGTCACATATTTTGATTGCATATGATGTTTATCTTTTAACATCTTATTTTGCTTAGTTTGACGGTAGCATTTTAAGATGACCTCTCACTAATTATCAAGAAGTGTTCTCCCTGAGTATGCACCGTTGCGAAAGTTCTTCGTGCTGAGACACCACGTGATGATCGGGTGTGATAGGCTCTACGTTCAAATACAACGGCTGCAAAACAGTTGCACACGCGGAATACTCAGGTTATACTTGACGAGCCAAGCATATACAGATATGGCCTCGGAACGCGGAGACCGAAAGGTCGAGCGTGAATCATATAGTAGATATGATCAACATAGTGATGTTCACCATTTAAACTACTCCATCTCACGTGATGATCAGACATGGTTTAGTTGATTTGGATTATGTGATCACTTAGAGAATTAGAGGGATGTCTATCTAAGTGGGAGTTCTTAAGTAATATGATTAATTGAACTTAAATTTATCATGAACTTAGTCCTGGTAGTATTTTGCAAATCATGTTGTAGATCAATAGCTCGCGTTGTTGCTTCCCTGTGTTTATTTCGATATGTTCCTAGAGAAAATTGTGTTGAAAGATGTTAGTATCAATGATGCGGATTGGATCCGTGGTCTGAGGTTTATCCTCATTGCTGCACAAAAGAATTATGTCCTTGATGCACCGCTAGGTGACAGACCTATTGCAGGAGCAGATGCAGACGTTATGAACGTTTGGCTAGCTCAATATGATGACTACTTGATAGTTTAGCGCACCATGCTTAACGGCTTAGAATCGGCACTTCAAAGACGTTTTGAACGTCATGGACCATATGAGATGTTCCAGGAGTTGAAGTTAATATTTCACGCAAATACCCGAGTTGAGAGATATGAAGTCTCCAACAAGTTCTATAGCTAAAAGATGGAGGAGAATCGCTCAACTAGTGAGCATGTGCTCAGATTGTCTGGGTACTACAATCGCTTGAATCAAGTGGGAGTTAATCTTCCAGATAAAATAGTGATTAACAGAATTCTCTAGTCACCATCACCAAGTTAGTAGAACTTCGTGATGAACTATAATATGCAAGGGATAACGGAAACAATTCCCAAGCTCTTCGTGATGCTGAAATCGACGAAGGTAGAAATCAAGAAAGAGCATCAAGTGTTGATGGTTGACAAGACCACTAGTTTCAAGAAAAGGGCAAATGGAAGAAGGGGAACTTCAAGAAGAACGGCAAGCAAGTTGCTACTCAAGTGAAGAAGCCCAAATCTGATCCTAAGCCTGAGACTAAGTGCTTCTACTGCAAAGGGACTAGTCACTGGAAGCGGAACTACTCCAAGTATTTGGCGGATAAGAAGGATGGCAAAGTGAACATAAGTATATTTGATATACATGTTATTGATGTATGCTTTACTAGTGTTTATAGCAACCCCTCAGTATTTGATACTAGTTCAGTTGCTAAGATTAGTAACTCGAAACGGGAGTTGCAGAATAAACAGAGACTAGTTAAGGGTGAAGTGACGATGTGTGTTGGAAGTGGTTCCAAGATTGATATAATCATCATCGCACACTCCCTATACTTTCGGGATTAGTGTTGAAACTAAATAAGTGTTATTTGGTGTTTGCGTTGAGCATTAATATGATTTGATCATGTTTATTGCAATACGGTTATTCATTAAAGTCAGAGAATAATTGTTGTTCTGTTTACATGAATAAAACCTTCGATGGTCATACACCCAATGAAAATAGTTCGTTGGATCTCGATCGTAGTGTTACACATATTCATAATATTGAAGCCAAAAGATGCAAAGTTAATAATGATAGTGCAACTTATTTGTGGCAATGCCGTTTAGGTCATATCGGTGTAAAGCGCATGAAGAAACTCCATACTGATGGACTTATGGAACCACTTGATTATGAATCACTTGGTACTTGCGAACCGTGCCTTATGGGTAAGATGACAAAAACACCGTTCTCCAGTACTATGGAGAGAGCAACAGATTTGTTGGAAATCATACATACAGATGTATGTGGTCCGATGAATGTTGAGGCTCGTGGTGGATATCGTTATTTTCTCACCTTCACAAATGACTTAAGCAGATATGGGTATATCTACTTAATGAAACATAAGTCTGAAACATTTGAAAAGTTCAAAGAATTTCAGAGTGAAGTTGAAAATCATCGTAACAAGAAAATAAAATTCCTGTGATCTGATCGTGGAGGAGAGTATTTGAGTTACGAGTTTGGTGTACATTTGAAACAATGCGGAATAGTTTCGCAACTCACGCCACCCGGAACACCACAGCGTAATGGTGTGTCCGAACGTCGCAATCATACTTTACTAGATATGGTGCGATCTATGATGTCTCTTACTGATTTACCGCTATCGTTTTGGGGTTATGCTCTAGAGACGGCCGCATTCACGTTAAATAGGGCACCATCAAAATCCGTTGAGACGACGCCTTATGAACTATGGTTTGGCAAGAAACCAAAGTTGTCGTTTCTTAAAGTTTTGGGTTGTGATGCTTATGTGAAAAAGTTTCATCCTGATAAGTTCAAACCCAAATTGGAGAAATATGTCTTCATAGGATACCCAAAGGAGACTGTTGGGTACACCTTCTATCATAGATCCGAAGGCAAGACATTCGTTGCTAAGAATGGATCCTTTCTAGAGAAGGAGTTTCTCTCGAAAGAAGTGAGTGGGAGGAAAGTAGAAAACTTGATAAGGTAATTGTACCTTCTCCCTTATTGGAAAGTAGTTCATCACAGGAATCTGTTCTTGTGACTACTACACCAATTAGTGAGGAAGCTAATGATGATGATCATGTAACTTTAGATCAAGTTACTACCGAATCTCGTAGGTAAACCAGAGTGAGATCTGCACCAGAGTGGTACGGTAATCCTGTTCTGGAAGTCATGTTACTAGACCATGACGAACTTGCAAACTATGAGGAAGCGATGATGAGCCCAGATTCCGCGAAATGGTTTGAGGCCATGAAATCTGAGATATGATCCATGTATGAGAACAAAGTATGGACTTTGATGGATTTGCCCAATGATCGGCAAGCCATAGAAAATAAATGGATCTTTAAGAAGAAGACTGACGCTGACGGTAATGTTACTGTCTACAAAGCTCGACTTGTTGCAAAAGGTTTTCGACAAGTTCAAGGGATTGACTACGATGAGACCTTCTCACCCGTAGCGATGCTTAAGTCTGTCTGAATCATGTTAGCAATTGCCACATTTTATGATTATGAAATTTGGCAGATGGATGTCAAAACTGCATTCCTGAATGGATTTCTGCAAGAAGAGTTGTATATGATGCAACCAGAAGGTTTTGTCGATCCAAAGGGAGTTAACAAAGTGTGCAAGCTCCAGCGATCCATTTATGGACTGGTGCAAGCCTCTCGGAGTTGGAATAAACGCTTTGATAGTGTGATCAAAGCATTTGGTTTTGTACAGACTTTTGGAGAAGCCTATATTTACAAGAAAGTGAGTGGGAGCTCTGTAGCATTTCTGATATTATATGTAGATGACATATTACTAATCGGAAATGATATAGAATTTCTGGATAGCATAAAGGGATACTTGAATAAGAGTTTTTCAATGAAAGACCTCGGTGAAGCTGCTTACATATTGAGCATCAAGATCTATAGAGATAGATCAAGACGCTTGATAAGTTTTTTCAATGAGTACATACCTTGACAAGATTTTGAAGTAGTTCAAAATGGAACAGTCAAAGAAAGAGTTCTTACCTGTGTTGAAAGGTGTGAAATTGAGTAAGACTCAAAGCCCGACCATGGCAGAAGATAGAAAGAGAATGAAAGTCATTCCCTATGCCTCAGCCATAGATTCTATAAAGTATGCCATGCTGTGTACCAGATCTGTTGTATACCCTACACTGTGTTAAGCGAGGGAATACAATAGTGATCTAGGAAGTAGATCACTGGACAGCGGTCAAAATTATCCTTAGTGAAATAAGGATATGTTTCTCGATTATGGACATAACAAAAAGGTTCATCGTAAAGGGTTACGTCAATACAAATTTTTGACACCGATCTGGATGACTCTAAGTCTCGATCTAGATACATATTGAAAGTGGGAGCAATTAGTTAGAGTAGCTCCGTGCAGAGCATTGTTGACATAGATATTTGCAAAATACTTACGGATCTGAATATAACAGATCCGTTGACTAAAATTGTCTCACAAGCAAAACATGATCACACCTTAGTACTCTGTGGGTGTTAATCACATAGCGATGTGAACTAGATTACTGACTCTAGTAAACCCTTTGGGTGTTGGTCACATATCAATGTGAACTATGGGTGTTAACCACATAAAGATGTGAACTATTGATGTTAGATCACATGGCGATGTGAACTAGATTATTGACTCTAGTGCAAGTGGGAACTGAAGGAAATATGCCCTAGAGGCAATAATAAAGTTATTATTTATTTCCTTATTTCATGCTAAATGTTTATTATTCATGCTAGAATTGTATTAACCGGAAACATAATACTTGTGTGAATACATAGACAAACTAAACGTCACTAGTATGCCTCTACTTGACTAGCTCGTTAATCGAAGATGGTTATGTTTCCTAACCATAGACATGTGTTGTCATTTGATTAACGGGATCACATCATTAGGAGAATGATGTGATTGACATGACCCATTCCAATAGCTTAGCACCCGATCGTTTAGTATGTTGCTATTGCTTTCTTCATGACTTATACATGTTCCTATGACTATGAGATTATGCAACTCCCGTTTGCCGGAGGAACACTTTGTGTGCTACCAAACGTCACAACGTAACTGGGTGATTATAAAGGAGCTCTACAGGTGTCTCCAAAGGTACATGTTGGGTTGGCGTATTTCGAGATTAGGATTTGTCACTCCGTTTGTCGGAGAGGTATCTCTGGGCCCTCTCGGTAATGCACATCACATAAGCCTTGCAAGCATTGCAACTAATGAGTTAGTTGCGAGATGATGTATTACGAAACGAGTAAAGAGACTTGCCAGTAACGAGATTGAACTAGGTATTGAGATACCGATGATCGAATCTCGGGAAAGTAACATACTGATGACAAAGGGAACAACATATGTTGTTATGCGGTCTGACCGATAAAGATCTTCGTAGAATATGTGGGAGCCAATATGAGCATCCATGTTCCGCTATTGTTTATTGACCGGAAACGTGTCTCGGTCATGTCTACATTGTTCTCGAACCCGTAGGGTCCGCACGCTTAAGGTTTCGATGACAGTTATATTTATGAGTTTATGAGTTTTGATGTACCGAAGGAGTTCGGAGTCCCGAATGAGATCGGGGACATGACGAGGAGTCTCGAAATGGTCGAGACGTAAAGATCGATATATTGAACGACTATATTCGGACATCGGAAAGGTTCCGAGTGATTCGAGTATTTTCGGAGGTACCAAGGAGTTACGGGAATACAAGGAAGAAGCAATGGGCCTTAATGGGCCTTAGTGGAAAGGACCAGGAGGTGGCGCACGCCCCTCCCAAGCCCAGTCCGAATTGGACAAGGGGTTTGGGGCGCGTCCCCTCTCTCCCTTCCTTCCCCTCTTCCCCCCTTTCCCCCCTTCTCCTAGTTGTACTAGGAAAGGAGGAAACCTACTCCAACTAGGAGTAGGAATCCTACTCCCTGGCGCGCCCCTCCTAGGGCCGGCCTCCTCCCCCTTGCTCATTTATATACGGGGGCAGGGGGCACCCCATAGACACACAAGTTGATCTACGTGATCATATTATTAGCCGTGTGCGGTGCCCCCTTCCACCATAATCCTCGATAATATTGTAGCGGTGCTTAGGCGAAGCCCTGCGACGGTAGTACATCAAGATCGTCACCACGCCGTCATGCTGACAGAACTCTACCCCGACACTTTGCTGGATCGGAGTCCGGGGATCGTCATCGAGCTGAATGTGTGCTAGAACTCGGAGGTGCCGTAGTTTCGGTGCTTGATCGGTCGGGCCATGAAGACGTACGACTACATCAACCGCGTTGTGCTAACGCTTCCGCTGTCGGTCTACAAGGATACGTAGATCACACTCTCCCCTCTCATTGCCATGCATCACCATGATCTTGCGTGTGCGTAGGAAAATTTTGAAATTACTACGTTCCCCAACACCCTTTGCTATAAGCCTCGCTTTCTCACCACCTCATTGACTTTGTCTATGAATGAGAAGTTTTTAGTATTCCATACGGAAGATACTTACGAGGAGTAGGTATTACTGCGGTAAATACCACTCATTTGTTGAGCGAGTGCTATTCTTCATTACTTGCTTCCTTTTATGTGAACCAATATGAGTGCAAGAGGCACTCTACCATGGATTTTGGTTCTGGGCCCAAAAGGTTTTAGCAAATTGAGAAGAAATATATGTCGACAAATGTAGTCTTTAGTTTATATGATCCTGGTGGAATCATTGAAGTTTGTGGATAAAATATTTATTCCTTTTTAACTCCTTGTGATTTCCTACAACAAATGGAGTCAAGGTGTTTCGCTGTCCCGGCACCAAAACATTTGTGCACATTTATGTCGGGCTTTGGATGATGAGCATCCAGTGAGGTGTCTTTCAACTTGATGTTGAATTACATTTACTGGTTGAGGATTTGATTTCCTCTGTTTCCGCGGAAGCATATGAGAACTTATATCTCATCTTGTCAGATTTTCTCCCCCTCTTGCTCTCATTTGGGGAGAAGAGTGGTTTATCAGGTACCTCCACTCTTTCTGATAGAATTTAGTGACACCTTGTCATCAGTAAATGTATGTGGCAGATTTGCAATGTGTTGCAAATATATGATTCTCTAAACTTCTAGTTCAGATTCTTTGAGTACGCAGATATAAGGATTGAATGTCAATAACATTTCTAATTTATTTCTCGGCATTCTTTGTGGTACTTATCTCCCCCTAATGCCGAAAAATATCCTTATTGCTGATGCAATCAGCATACGGGCTATGAATAATTTTGATTGACGATTAAATTGTTATTCCTCACATAGATCCCTAATTTTCGTGAGTGCCCATTGATGTACACTGGAGTGGTGATATCGGTATGTAACCGAATTATCGCAGATGGGAAATACTTTTTTTGATTTCCACGTAGTAACTACAAGTGGAAAGTAGTATGATATGCAATTGGTATGATTTAGAACATACTTACGGTGTGTAAGGCCGTATGTGTCCAGCAAGAGGCCGGTGAATTTACAATTCTTTAAAAGTGGTCATGTAATTCATTTAACTCTCTTTGATAAGAAATTTAGCTAAACCATTCTGGGTATGCACATAAAGTACTTCATACAAAAAATGCTCATTGAATGAGTTCAACAACATTGTTCATTCGAATGGGTTTATAGATCCTGTTTTCAGGAGAATTTGCTCTTACTTTGATAAGCTGAGCAATTTATTTAGTAAGATCATGCATGGTTGTGTGTGATAAGAGACACACTTAAAAACATTTTTATGAATGTGTATATGAGTACCACGAAGTATCTAAATTACCCCAGATAATGGTTAAGCAATCCAGACATATCTTTTGAATGTGTTCAAGGAAGAATAAGTGTCCTTCTTAGAATTTTAAGGTAAGAGTGCCTTAAAACTTATTTCCCTTATGGTACGTGCGGTGCACATAAAATCTAATGATTTGGGAAATTTGTAACTTGATAAGTTGTGACCAACAAGGTTGTCAATAATTTTCTAATCATCCCCAAACCAGGATGGTTAAGGCTACCAAGCCAAATATTTAATTTATTAAGATCTAGAAAATTATTGTGTACGCAACAATATTGAGTATGACTTGATTCATAAATTCAAAATTTATCAAATATCATGTCCGAGAAATAAGATATTGAACATCGCACTACTTGTAGTACAATAACTATAGGTTAATAATATTTTGGGATAATTAAGAGATTACATGAGGTCTCCAATTTGAAAAAATTATTACGCAAACATATCATCGTTGCAATGGAATTCACCATCCTTTCGTTGCACTAGATTTTTGGTTCTCACCTTCTGATGAAGATTTGAGAATGATCATTTACCAGAATATTTTCTGGTTGTAAGTTTGCAAATTTTAAAAATTCATCCCTTATGTGTGGTGTGGTTTGACTATGTATTTGAGGGTTTGGTAATCATAGGTATAATCTTTGTATAACCACACATTTGACAAACTTGAGAGTTGTCTTTGTGATCGTTTGAAAACGATATATTCCCTATTAAGAGGTAATTTTGTCTTTTAGCCTACACTTTACTTTGAATTCCTCGTGGTTCATTTTTTGAGACCACTAACTTGCATAGTATTCTCAGTACTAGCAAATATTTCAAATAATGGTATATCACCTGTTGGTGAATCTGATGATTTTAAGATATTCTATGTCTCTTCATCATGGAAAATTGAAGTACCACCATAAGAGGATGTAAAGTGTATTAAGGGTATATGAAAATATTTGATCACGAGATCTCAACTTGAAGTTGATTAAGTGACAGAATTGTGAGCTGCGATAGACTTGAGGTCTTGAAAAACGAATGGGTAATCATTCGCGATGTGCTCAAGGCATCATGTTTATATTATGGGGAATATTCAGGATGAATCTCAATTCATCCATTATCTATTTAGTTTGAGAACTAAGTGAAGTTGGGGCAAATAAAATGCATATGAGCGTTGCAACTTTAGAGTCACCGCCAAAAACATATACGTTGCTTGTTTGACATTCGTTAGTCACTGTGAAAGTATAACCACAATATGATGTGGACATTGCAAAAGTGCTGATACACTCAATCATTGCCATAATTATGGGATCCATCTTGATATGGATGGACAACACTAAAATTATAAATAGTGACATAGGCTTCACTTCCATGTATTTTACCAATGTAATAGAAGTCAATCACGATTATATGCAAATATTTATGTAGTTTCTTATGACATATTCAAGCAAAATGAGGCTTGTTGATATTAGCACACAATACCATTTTGGTATATAGCTAGTGTGCAAGAACTATATTTACTATGAGAGTAAAATATTTTAGTGAACAACAACAAATGCTTCAGAGGAGCAAATTTTATAAATATCTGGTGCTTTATAACCATATGTGTAGACCTCAAATTATATAGGATAACACTTTGAAGATAATCACCAATGGTGTAGATCTCACAGTAATAGAAAACATAATCTGACTTTTGTCAGTAGATGTTCATAATTCTATTACCTTATGTTATGCTAAATTTATGAAATCACTTTGAAGGTAATCATCTGTCAAAGTGACATGATGTAGACCTTGTAGTAATAGTGGATAGTCTGCAAAATCTTGCAGTAGATGCCAGTATTACCTTATGATATCTTGAGGTAGTCACATCAAATATTAATATTTGGAAGAGCACTTCGAAGGTAGTCATCTTGTTAAAATGGCAAGATGTAGACCTCACAGTAGTGATGGATAATCTGCAAATGATACAGTAGATGCCACCAATACCTCGTGATTCACAAATAAAATTTGGAATAGTCATATTAAGCATGGCACTATATAATTCTTAAGGTTTGCAAGGAAAAAAATATTTCCATGCAAAAAGTTGTTGTCCTAAGGTCGCATGTCATAGGTAAATTTGCAGGTGAAGACATAGATGATGTCTTGAATTTTGGAGAAATAGGATCTTGAATGTAAGGAAAACGCACTTCTGCAATAGTATTAATGTGGTAACACATATATGTGGAAAAAAATTCACATACTTATGCAAATGTATGAAGACATGAGGTCTTCAAATCAAAATTTTACCCATTGTGAAATGGTGTATAAGTATGTTGTATATATAATTTGGGATGAACTGGGGGGTTAAATCGTAAAGTTTTGTTAACCTGATGACTAAATAGAAAACTTAACGAGTTACTATGGGATCATCACATGACCTGAGGGTTAAATTACAAATTCATCGAAGAGATAAGAAATTCCCAATTTCATTCTGTGTGGCTAGGGATTAGACACCGCCATCGGCCGGAGGGCCTGCCGGCCATTGCTGTGCGCCGGAGGGCGCCGTTGAAGCGTGTCGTCTGCTGCGCGCCGGGAGACGCCGCGGCCGTGCCTGAGAGCCTGCTGCCGCGGGAGTGGCCATGTCCGCTAGCAGCCACGCCGCAGGGTGCCGTGGGTCGCGTCGCTTCCTTGATGCCGGATGAGAGGGCTCGGGTGTCACGTGCCAGTGCTGCGACGGAGGTCCTCTCCAGTCACCACGCTGCGCGCAGGCCGTCGTCTGGAGAACGGCGCAACATCGCCGGCTGGGAAAGCGAGGCCGCGCCGGAGGACGGTGCTGCGCCGCGCAAGCCGTCGTCACAGGCTTCGAGGCTGCCGCATGCGTCGTGCGCAGCATCCCGTGGCCAAGCACAACGCCGGGGCCGATGGCTGATGTTCTTGTCGATGAGTCTTGGTTCTTGTCCTTCCCGATACTCATTGTTTGTCGTCTCTCTGCAATTAAGTGATTTTACCATTTGGCAGATCGTGTTCGAGGCCTTTGGTACTTAATCCATGTATTCTTCTCCTATGAACTCGGATGGAAGTAATTCTTGTGAGTGCATACATGTACAGGAGAAAAATTATGGATAGATCGTTGATTGATGGGAAGAAGACAAAGCAAACGGATAAATCTCCTGATCCAATTTTCCTCTTTTAGGGCCTGTTCGGTTGACAGGGAAAATGAAAGGGTTTGACAGGGATTGGCAGGGATTACATCCTCTACAAGTCAAAACCTCCTTCAATCCACCCCAATCCCCCTGTGAGGAGGTGTAACCGAACAAAGCCTTACAGATTTATGCATGTGTATGTATTCTCGAAAACCTCCTTCAATCCATCCCAATCCCCCTGTGAGATAACCGAACAAAGCCTTACGGATTTATGCATGCGTATGTATTCTCGCCGTGGACGGGGTTGTGGTTGATTGAATCGGTATTGACATAAATTCTCCTGTCGGAAGCCGTGCGCGTTAGATGGAGTCTTCATAACGACGCAGACGTGTGCGGGCGCCGTCGTGACTGCTGTCATTATCCGTGCCAAGACTGCTGTAGACCGCCGCGCCGGACAACGCCGGCACCGCCAAGGATCGCCCGAGGGGTTGAGGAGGTCTGCGCGTACACGCCTCGATGGCTGAGCGCCACCATTCTTTTCTCTGGCCTAATCGCTCTCTGTTAGGGCAAAGTGCTGATAACGTGTTTGAGTGAAAAATAAAGAACGAAAGAGTTTGAATGAAAGATGATCCGTCAGTTTTATTGATGATAGAAGTGTGCTATTTATACCAAGGCGAAAGTACATATGGTGCTTGGCGGTCAAGTAAATACATAATTACTTAAGAGTCAAGAAATTACATAGTTGCTTTGAGAGTCAAGGAAGTACATGGTTGCTTGAGAACTAAGCAACCTATCTAACAATTAATTTAATCCTAATTAACTTAATTGTAAGCAACTATTCTATTCTTAACAAAAAGAACGGAGGAGTACTAATACGGTCCGGTGGAGAGAAATATAGTTTAATAATGCAATAATGACCAGAGTACTACAGCCCCGCTGATCAACTCTGCTTGGTCACTGTAGGTTCCATGGCCATCGCCGCCGGCGGGCGCGTGGGTAGGCCCGACGACCCAGACACGCATAACGGAACGGAGCACACGTGGGTCCTGCGTGGCGCGGCACTCTGCGGTGGGGCCCGAGGGTGTCGAGGGCACGTGAGCGCGCTATGTGGCTACCCAATGCGCAGCCAGCCTGAGCCAGCGACGCGTCAGATGGGACAGGACCCGACGGGCATACGGGCTGGACAGTACCTGACTGCTCTTGCTGCTGCGCGCCGCGCGCCGCTGAGAGCCTGAGAGCACAGCCGGAGGTCACGTCCCTTCCCCGCCTCGATGCGACCACCCGCACGCCCTGTACGGCTGTACCTGTACCTGTACGTTCGTTACGAGTCGGGACCTGGTGCCGGCGAGCAACGCGGGACGTGACGCCTCCAGACCGGACCATGACGCGCGCCGTGCGGGGTGGCCGAGAGTAATGGGCGTTAAATGTGGGAGGATGGGGCTGGGCCAGGCGCATCAATGGCGCCATCGATCCCATTGATCAATCTAGTTAATGTGTTGTTAGAGGGGATTCAATTCGCTGGGGTTCGCGGCAGCGTGACGTGTCGAGGGTTTAACAGGATATGGTCGTAGACTCGTAGTAGTACCAACGTACGCCCACGCATCAAGGCCGTACAAGGTTTTTCTAAAGATTTCTGAAGAAAAGAAGAAGATTCATTTCAAGAAAAGGCCTACAATATTGGACCTGGAAGTTAAAGCAAACGCCACTAGCAGAGAAATTGCGCTTGAGTATGGGTTTTGGATGTACGCTTGTGGATGAAAGTGACGGAGGCAGTGCAAAGGCCTAGTGCTATATCTATATCTGTACTATTACCAGTACAGTTTTGAGCTGGACCTAAAGCATCAATCATAGCCATTGGTCACCTAAATCCAATGGCTCGGATCATCAGGACTCACCTTGAACATACTTTTTTTAATATTACCTCTAAGTCAACATGTCAACAAGTGCCGCACTACCGATCCGTTGCTCCCAGGAGGAGATGGCCCTAGTGTGCGCCACCCTCGGCTGCCCTAGCGCTACTTTTTCATGCAAGTATCTGGGCCTTCCACTGTCCATCTAGAAACATACGGCGGCACGGTTCCAAGGGCTCGTGGACCAGCTCGCAATGTGTTTACCCCACTGGAAGGCGGTGACCCTCCCGAAGAGTAGTCAGGCTTTGCTGGTGCAGTCTGTCCTCTCCGCAATTTCGGTTCACTCGATGCTAGCTCTCGACCTCCCTCCGAGGACCATTGCTGCCATGATCAATATCTGTCGTGGCTTCCTTTGGGCTGGCAAGGCAGACGCGGGAGGAGGTGCTTGCGCTGTGGCCTGGGAGAGGGTGTGCACACCCAAATGGGCCGGTGGCCTAGGTATCCTGGACATGAGATGGATGAATGTGGCCCTACAGACCAAGTGGCTTCGGTTGCAGCGGATTGATCAAAATAGGCCTTGGCCAGAGTTCTCGTTCTTCGTCTCAAAGGAATCGAGGAAACTATTCCAGGCGACGACCTGCGCGGCCGTGGGAGATGGGCGAGGCACACTCTTCTAGGAGGATAGATGGCTTAATGGATGCCGGCTGCAGGAGCTTGCGCCGCGGGCTTACGAGTGTGTCCGGCCCCGTGCACGGAGGTCCAGGATGGTGTATGAGGCCGTCACTGAGGGGAGACGGGCCTATGATGTCGGGCCAACACTAAACGCAGAGTAATTTGCGGAGTATTTGAACGTCTGGGCCGCGATCATGGCGGTTCAGCTCGACGATCACCATGCGGACAGTATCACCTAGTCCTGGGAGAAGCACGGCGCCTTCTCGGCCAAGTCGGCCTGTGCGACTAAGTTTGCTACTCAAGAGGTGTTGCCCACCGCGGCATTCACATGGCTTTCGCGGACCCCGCTACGGTGATGTTTCTTCTCATGGCTTGCGATCATGAACCACTGCTTGACGTCGGACAGATTGACATTGAGAGGCCTTCCTCACCAAGACTCGTGTCCTTTCCGTGGTCAACACGATGAGACGATTGGCCACTTGCTCACTGAATGCGTTCTAGCGAGGGAAGTGTGCGCCAAGTTGTTCACGGCCATCGGTGTCCCGTAAGGTGCACCGCGAGTAGGGAAGCCTCTGCCGGCTTGGTGAGCCCGGCAGGATAGACACTGGCGTCAGGCCAGGATGATACAAACCTTGTGCCTCCTTGTCATGTGGGAGCTATGGAAGAACCGAAATGTCATAGTCTTCGATGGGGCAACGGCCAGCCTGCGTCAGGTTCTGCACCGGATTACGAGCGAGAGCAAGGTTTGGAGGCAGGCGGGAATGCTATGAAGAGAGTTGGATATGTCCTCCGCAGGGACATTGGAGTGGTCTCATCGAGAGTACTCTGGTTAGGTCATTGGAGGTGGATGGTGGCGTAGCGCATTGTAATCTCCCATGTAACTAAACTATGGAGGGTTCTTCCACATTTCTTCTATAATATATGATACGCACACTCGTGCGTATTCAAGAAAAAAACTACCTCTAATGTGTTCTGGAACAATCATGTGACCTTTCAAGAAAAAGAAGAAGCCCATGTCTGCTCCTCATGGGCTGTATTGCCGCTTGAGTGCATGGCAGTTTGAACCCAAACAAGATTGGTTGGGAGTAAAGCGGGGAGCAAAAAGTAAGATGCTATTTTTCTGACGTGAACATATAGTTTCTTGTATGAATAATAATTCCTACCTTTATAATACTTATTAATCACAATTAATTAATATCCAAATTCACATATTGCTATATTTTCTTTCCTTTTGACTTTAATCTATTAGCAAATCTATGGCTTCTTCTCTTTTACCAAAATCATTCTTTCAATTAAGACGTGCCTTGCACGTGTATACATACTAGTATACTAAAATTGTTAGAGTTAAAGGAGATTGAAAAAAGTGAATGGACGGTTCCTATTGATTCTAAGTATATATATACATCTGAAAGAGATGAGAAAATAAGATGCTCATTCCGAGGATGATAGAAGGGATATGATTGTTCAGGGTTGGTCAAAGAATCGAGATGGACCTAAGAGGGGGGGGGGGGAATATGAACAATTACAAATTTTAATTCTTACATAGCAATTTTAGGAAATAGTGCGAAATATGAAAATGAGCCTGACAATTACAAAGGTGAATCCAGTGCAAGCAATATATTCAACAACAAGTAGCAAAGTAAGCAAGCAAGATATACTGTAAGTAGATATCAAGAGACAAATAACCACAAGTAAAGAGTTAGAGTTAGAGATAACCGCAACTCCTGGGACAAGGATGCATGCCGATGTTCACTTCCTTGGAAGGAACCTACTCACCGTTGGAGAGGCAGATATTACCACAAAATCACACCAACACCACAAATGCTCACTCTATTCTTCCCCTGAGACAACACCATGAAGGCATTTCTCAACCACTAGTGGTAGAACTTTCACAAACTTTTCGGGGGTAATCACAATGAACGATTCCTCTCCAAAGAACGCCTACCTCCTAGAAGTCTCCAACATACAAGAGTAATAAGATCGAGGGAAAAAGCTCAAGACATGCTCAATTCATTATTTGCTTTGGCCACTACAAGGAGAGGGAGTGTATCTATCTTTTGAAGGGAACAACTCTCAAGAACTCTCACAAATCGTCTCAAGATCTAAGTATAAGTGTTGGAGAGTGTGAGAGGGAGCACTTGTGTTCTTGGGGAAAATATGAGTGTAGTGACCAACCCTCTCCCAGAGTGGGAGTGGGGTATTTATAGCTCTAAGAAAATAGAGTCGTTTGGGTGCTGTAAGTGACATGCCCGGATGATCCGGATACCTGCCCGGATGATCTGGGCAAAGCCCGGACGATTCGCTTAGGGATCTGGATGATCCAGCTTGGTCAACCTAGCACAACCACGAAAGGGTTCTGGACATCTGGGAGGTAATCAAGATGATTTAGCACTGTCAATTGTGCAAAGGGGTAATCCGGACGTCCGGGGTGCAGTCTTGACAATCTGGGCAATCTCGGGTGAAAATGATCTCTGTATAGCGGGCAAAGTGTCTAGCTGACATCTAGATGATCTAGATAGCGACCTGGATGATCTGTCTTTGTTTGCAAGCTTCGGGTGCCTCCAGGTCCTAGCAAGATGATCTAGGCGATGCCCGGATGATCCGGCAGAGAGAACATGGAGAGGAATTTTTGGACATGGGTTTGGCTAAGTGATTTTGGAGGTGTTACTCTAAAAAAGAGGCCAAAGAGCCCAAAACAAAAAAAGGAGAAAAAAGAGAAAATAAAAAATGAGAGAAAAAGAGAGAAGGGACAATGTTACTATCCTTTCTCACACTTGTGCTTCAAAGTAGCACCATGTTCTTCATGATAGAGAGTCTCCTATTTTGTCACTTTCATATACTAGTGGTACTTTTTCATTATAGAACTTGGCTTGTATATTCCAATGATGGGCTTCCTCAAATTGCCCTAGGTTTTCATGAGCAAACAAGTTGGATGCACACCCACTTAGTTTCTATTTTGAGCTTTCATACACTTATAGCTCTAGTGCATCTGTTGCATGGCAATCCCTACTCACTTTCATCGATATCAATTGACGGGCATCTCCATAGCCCATTAATTTGCCTAGTTGATTTGAGACTTTCTCCTTTTTGTCTTCTCCTCACAACCTCCACCATACTCTATTCCACGTATAGTGCTATATCCATGGCTCACGCTCATGTATTGTGTGAAAGTTGAAAAAGTTTGAGAACACCAAAAGTATGAAACAATTGCTTGACTAACACCGGGGTTGTGCATGATGAAATACTTTGTGTGATGAAGATGGAGCATAGCCAGACTATATGATTTTGTAGGGATAACTTTCTTTGGCCATGTTATTTTGAGAAGACATGATTGCTTTATTAGTATGCTTGAAGTATTATTGTTTTTCTGTCAATATTAAACTTTTGTTTTGAATCTTATGGATCCGAAAATTCATGCCACAATAAATAATTTTACATTGATAAATATGTTAGGTAGCATTCACACTTCATAAATTCTTTCTTTTATCATTTACCTACTCGAGGACGAGTAGGAATTAAGCTTGGGGATGCTGATACGTCTCCAACATATCTATAATTTATGAAGTAATCATGCCATGTTTGCAACAATTTCATATGGTTTTGGTATGATTTTATTAGAACTAACTCGGACTGACGCTGTTTTCAGCAGAACTATCGTGGTGTCATTTTTGTGCAGAAATAGAAGTTCACGGAATGGGCTGAAAATTTACGGTGATTTTTTATGGACCAAAAGAGAACGCCGAAGCATCAGAGCTGAGCCAGGAAGTGGACGAGGAGTCCACAAGCCTGCCAGGCACACCCCAGGGGGCGCCCTAAGGGCTTGTGGGCCCCTCGGGCACCCCCTGACTTGTTTCGAACGCTAAAAATTCCTATAAATAGGGAAAACCAAGAAAAGAACCCTAGATCGGAAGTTCTGATGCCGCAAGCCTCTATGCCCACGAAAAACCAATCGGGAACCCGTTCCGACACCCTGTCGGAGGGGTAAACCATCACCGAAGGCCATCTTTATCATCCCGGCGGCCACCATGATGAGGAGGGAGTAGTTCACCCTCGGGGCTGAGGGTATGTACCAGTAGCTATCTGTTTGATCTCTCTCTCTCTCTCTCTCTCTCTCTCTCGTGTCCTTGATTTGGCACGATCTTGATGTACCGCGAGCTTTGTTACTATAGTTGGATGATATGGTGTTTCTCCCTCTCTAGTTTCTTGTGATGAATTGAGTCTTCCTCTTTGAGGTTTCGTTATGTTGGATTGAGTATTGGATTGGAGAACACTTGATGTATGTCTTGCAATGGGATATCCGTGGTGACAATGGGACGTTCTATTGATTGACTTGATGTATGTTTTGGCACTCAACTCGCGGATTCCCGAGGTGAAATTGGGGTAATCTATGCATAGGGGTTGATGCACGTTTTCGCCCTACGTTCTCCGATAGAAACTTTGGAGTGATCCTTTGTTGCATGTTGAGGGATTGTTATATGATCCAATTATGTTATCATTCTTGAGAGAATTTAAACTAGTGAAAGTATGAACCCTAGGCCTTGTTTTCAAGCATTGCAATACCGTTTCGCTCACTTGGACTGAAAATTTATGGTGATTTTTTATGGACCAAAAGAGAATGCCGAAGCACCAGAGCTGAGCCAGCAAGTGGACGAGGAGTCCACAAGCCTGCCAGGCGCACCCCAGGGGGGCGCCCTAAGGGCTTGTGGGCCCCTCGGGCACCCCCTGACTTGTTTCGAACGCTAAAAATTCCTATACATAGGGAAACCCAAGAAAAGAACCCTAGATCGGAAGTTCCGATGCTGCAAGCCTCTATAGCCACGAAAAACCAATCGGGAGCTCGTTCTGGCACCCTGTCGGAGGGGTAAACCATCACCGCAGGCCATCTTTATCATCCCGGCGGCCACCATGATGAGGAGGGAGTAGTTCACCCTCGGGGCTGAGGGTATGTACCAGTAGCTATCTGTTTGATCTCTCTCTCTCTCGTGTTCTTGATTTGGCACGATCTTGATGTACCACGAGCTTTGTTACTATAGTTGGATGATATGGTGTTTCTCCCTCTCTAGTTTCTTGTGATGAATTGAGTCTTTCTCTTTGAGGTTTCGTTATGTTGGATTGAGTATTGGATTTGAGAACACTTGATGTATATGTTGCGATGGAATATCTGTGGTGACAATGCGATGTTCTATTGATTTAGTTGATGTATGTTTTGGCACTCAACTCGCGGATTCCCGAGGTGACATTGGGGTAATCTATGCGTAGGGGTTGATGCACATTTTCGTCCTACGTTCTCTGATAGAAACTTTGGAGTGATTCTTTGTTGCAGATTGAGGGATTGTTATATGATCCAATTATGTTATCCTTGTTGAGAGAATTTGCACTAGTGAAAGTATGAACCCTAGGCCTTGTTTTCAAGAATTGCAAGAACATTTTTGCTCACTTTTGTTTCTAGTTACCTTGCTGTTTATATATTTTCATATTACAAAAACCTATATATACTATCCATATTACACTTGTATCACCATATCTTCGCCGAACTAGTGCACCTATACAATTTACCATGGTGTTGGGTGTGTTGGGGACACAAGAGACTCTTTGATATTTGGTTGCAGGGTTGTTTGAGAGAGACCATCTTCATTCTATGGCTCCCACAGATTGATAAACCTTAGGTCATCCACTTGAGGGAAAATTTCTACTATCCTAATAAACTGCAATTGGAGGCCTAACATGAGTCTACAAGAAGAAGGTTGCGTAGTAGACATCAGTGGCAGCCTCCCAGCCTCATGTTTTGGGCAACGACTCCTCCTTCCTTTGCCTCTTCACAATCTATTATTTCTGAAGGTGCTTACAGTGTGTAGCCCGGCTAACTCGGCTGTCATGGTGCAAACCATCACTGTTGATAGAGAGTTGTTTCTAGGAGTGGTGCTTGATATGATCTTTTCTAGACATTGGTGCGTGTGTGGTGTGTGATACGATCTTTTCTGCTCTGTGATTCTGATAGATTCTTCTTTGATCTTGTGTACCTGTACTGTAGCATCTGTATGTACTGCTTAATCAATATAATCAAGTGTTCACTTGCATTCATTAGTTTTCTGTAAAAATCTAATTTAGTATGAATCAATCTAATCAAGTGAGATGAACAATTTCATTCTATTCCATCTCTCAAACCAAACACCAATATGTAATCGTTCCATTCTTCGGAATTGCTCCTACCGAACACAAAGGCGGAACAGACCCACGCTAGTGGAATTAGAGCTGGATCTAGATTCTCTAATCATCATAATTAGAAGCCTAGTGTGGTTCTAATCTCCTTCCCCTAATTCTCTGGCGACGACTAGCTCTGGACGATGAAGCGCTGTCAGATCGTGAAGACCGTACTGATACGTCTCCAACATATCTATAATTTTATGAAGTATTCATGCCATTACTGGAGATGGACCAGACGAAGTTCAGGGGAGCAACAAGCTCAGGGGGCATGCCCTGGGGGGGTGTAAGTGCATCTAGTGCCACCCCTAGTTGGTTTTGGAGTATTGACGACAAACCTGGTTGAGGGACTAATGTGTTTTTGAGAATTGCAGCACAACACAGGTAGTAGTCCCTCATTGATTCGGTTTACCTACCGAAGATGACCCCTAAAAATGTATGAAGACATTGAAGACAAAGGTGGTATGTGAAGACATTCACATTGAAGACTATGACAAGAGAAGACATTGCGTGAAGACTATGGAGCGCGAAGACTTAGCTGTTTCGCTGTTTTCTTTTCTTCTTTGTTGAGTCATAGGAACCACTGTACTGTTAAGTGGGGTCCCAGTGAACAAAGTCAGAGTGACTGAAGTGATGCTTAACCAAAATCCTATGTCTTCGAGCGAAGACAATGAGAGCAAAACTTATCCAGAGCTGGATAAGTCGGCTTTACTTGTAGCCCAAGTAAAGTTGCCGCGTGTGTTTGAAATTTGACCGTTGGAACACGTGTCAGTTCCTTAGTGACCCAGGGTCATTTCGGACATATCAGGTTGGGTTGCCTAGTGGGTATAAATAGCCCACCCCCTACACCATAAATTGGTGGCTGCTTAGAGTTAGTGCATAGCTTTTGTCGTTTGAGAGCAACCCACCTCGAAGCCTTTGAGAGAGAAATCCTTGCGAGGACAAAGCCCTAAACAGCCAAAGCCAAAGAGTGTTAGGCATCAATGAAGTCTTCCTGTCTTTGTGATCTGAAGACTTGTTACACTTGAGGACTATGAATCCTCCAGCCGTTTAGGCGTCGCGTTCTGATCATCCAAGAGTCATTGTGGATTGCCGGTGAACGAAGTCTGTGAAGGTTTGGAAGTCTACCTTGAAGACTTACTAGAGTGATTGAGCGAGGACTGGGTGTCCTTAGCTCAAGGGGAATAAGGTGAAGACACGGTCTTCTAAGTTAAATCTGAGCCTCCCTAACCAGATGTACAGTTGTCACAGCAACTGGAACTGGTCCAATAAATCTTTGTCTTCAACAAGCAACTGGTTCTATCCTTCCCATCTCTTTATTTACAGTTGGTCCTTGTGAAGTCATTGCCTGTTTGCATTGTCCATTTGTCTTCACTATGTGACTGTTTATTCTGATTGGTTTCATACTATCTCCATCCTGACCCGTACTGCCTAGCTAATATTAGTCTTCGTGCTCTCACTTCATTGAATACTTGACTATGGCTTGTCTAGTGTAGTCTACCTTCCCCTGCATGGTTATAGGTTCATTTCTATCGTTTGTCTTCGAAACTCCCATGTTTTGAAGACTTCCATAAAAATCGCCTATTCACCCCCCTCTAGTCGATAACTAGCACGTTCAATTGGTATCAGAGCAAGGTACTCCCTTGTTCTATGTGATTTAGTTTAACCACCTAGAGTTTTAGCTAGTTCGACTGCAGGGATAATCAAAGTCTCCGCCGCGTGCCCCGTCTTTGATGGAACTGAATATCCCTACTGGAAGAATAAGATGCGCATGCATCTTGAAGCCATTGATGTCGACCTCTGGTATGTCATCAAGAATGGCGTTCCCAAGGCTGGTGAAGGTGTCACCGCTGCTGATGTCAAGAAGTTCGTTCAACTGGATTCCACTACCAAGAACATCATCTGTGGTCATCTGACCAAAGGGCAGTATGGCCGTGTGAGTGCTCTGGAAACATCGAAGCTAGTCTGGGACTGGCTCTCCAAGGTCAACGAAGGCGTCTCAACCCAGAGAGATCAAAGGATCAGTGTCCTTCGCAACCTCTTCAACCGCTTCAAGAGAAATGACAATGAGAATGTTCATCTCACGTTTGATCGCCTCACTGACATCACAAATGATCTTCAAGCTCTCGGCGCTACTGAGATCACCAAGCACGAAATCGTCAAGACACTCCGGAGATCACTTGACAACTCGTTTGACACCCTAGCCCTTATGATTCAAGAATGCCCTGACTTCAAGACACTCGATCCGTCTGACATACTTGAAAGGCTCAACACACATGAGTTTCAGCTTTCTGAGAAAAGAGATATCTACGGTCCCAACTATGGCCGAACTCGCGCCTTGAAGGCAAAAGTTGTTTCCTCATCTGAAGAAAAATCTGACTGTAGTTCTGATGATCCTGAAGACACTGGAAAGGAGCTTGCTATGCTTGTGAAGAAGTTCCAGAAATTCACCAAGAATAAAGGCTTCAGAAAGTATTCACGATCCAGCTCAAGGAATGATGAAGCTTCTACTAATGACTACAAGAAGAGAAGATGCCACAAGTGCAAGAAACCTGGTCACTACATCTCTAAGTGTCCGCAGTGGGACAATGAGAATGACAAGAAGAAGAAGAGCAAGGAATATGATTCTGACGACAAGAAGAAGAAATACTCAAAGCCTTCTTCCAAGTCTTCATCACACGAGAAGAGCTCATCTGGCAAGGCTCATGCATTTGTTGGCAAGGAAATGGATTCAGAGGAGGAGTATGCTTCTGAGGAGGCGGAGGTGGAGTCTGAGGAGGAGTCCAACTCTGGCGTTGCAAGTCTGGCTACAACCTACATTGCCAAGTCCATCTTCAACACTGAAGACAATGAGTTCGTCACTGACGCCGATGCTAATGACAAGGACAACTCCGCTCACATCTATTGCTTCATGGCACACTGTGCCAAGGTAAACTCACGCAATGCTCACTATCAAACATCCAGTGACGATGACTCTGATTGTGGTTCCAAACCCAGCTA
This sequence comes from Triticum urartu, assembly GCF_003073215.2. NCBI lineage: Eukaryota > Viridiplantae > Streptophyta > Magnoliopsida > Poales > Poaceae > Triticum > Triticum urartu. Next base: position 283,353,824 of record NC_053028.1, read on the forward strand.
TAAAACACTTGCTAAAATTGCAACCGAACAACAGAAAGCTATGGAACATATTCAAAAACTGTTAGACAAAAGCGATGACCTATTGGACGCTGAAATGACTCAATCTTAGTCCTTAATTGAAGACATAAAAAATCTTCATGTTAAGTATGAGGAACTTGAAAGTCGTCATGAAATGCTCTCAACAACTCATGAAAAGCTTCCCTATGATTATCTTCAAAGGAAGCAAGAACTTGAGAAATTGAGAGCGGTTCATGAAGATCTTCAAAAGGAAAACGAGTCACTTCGTGCTGAACAGATCAGTCCCGCTCAGGGAGGATTTGAACCACCATGTCTTAAATGCCTTGAGCATGATAACACTACTTCTGTTGCTGAATGTTCTAATGCTACTACTGTTGCAATATCTTCAACTGTTGATGTGGTAACTAACCCCTCTGCTGAGGATGCCACTGCTATTGCTGATGAAAATGCTAGGTTGAAGACATTGGTTGAAACAGGGATGTACAAAAGTCTCAAAGGGCATCAAACACTATGTGATGTCCTCAAAAGGCAGATTCTGAACCGAAACCCTAGGAAAGAGGGTTTTGGGTTCGAAAGGAAAATAAATGCTGATGGCTCTTACTGGAAGCCTGAGCAGTACCCCAAAACCACATGGGTGGATGCAAAGGAACCTTCAGTGGATCCATCCACCCTATCTGGCTTCACTTGTGATAATCCTATTGTCATTGATGAATCCTTTGATGCAAACTATAAACTGTTTAGGAATCAGAATGGTGAAGTGTTTGCCAGGTATATTGGTACTAACTGCAGGAATGGGCCACCTATGAAGAAAGTCTGGGTGCTCAAAAGGTGTCTGGAGAATCTTCCTGTGAATGTCGTCATGACACCACAAGGGAAGAAGACAAACCCCAGACCACATGCTTCATATGGTCCAAAGGCTTCATACAGACAGATGACTCACCTGAGTCGCACTAACACAAATGTTTTGCACGGAAATCATACCCAGGCCTATGAATATGAGCGTGTTTCATCGAACCGCCATGTTCATAAGACCAAGAACTACTCTGCTTATTCCTATGAGTATTATTCACCTCCTGCAAAACTATTTGCTAGGGCTTCAAAGCCAAAGTTCTCAGATGCTGCACTTAGACTCATTGCTTCGAAGCCACCCTTGAAGATGTGGGTGGCTAAGAAAGCTTAACTCTCTTTTACAGGAAAAGGTCTCCAGCCGAAAATCAAATGCATCTAAAGCTATTGCTGGGGACCTAAAACATCTTGTAGGGCGCAAGATCAAATGCCCAAATGGTCTTATTATGTATTTCGTTCCTGAGTCGCTTGCTATTTGTCCTATCAGTCCTAACCTCGATCTAAGCTGTCATAATCCACTTGCTCGTCAAATGTTTATGCTTCACAATTCTCTTCGTGAAGCCCATCCCCCTAACTGCACTGTAGGGTATGACACCAACTGCTTCAGAATGGATTATTGATAGTGGATGTACTAATCACATGACTGGCGAACGAAGTCTTCTCATGGACTCAACCTTACGTCCATCTGACAAAAGTCACATCACATTTGCTGATACTGGTAAAAGCAAGGTATTGGGTCTAGGTAGAGATGCAATCTCAAAGGATCAGCACATGGATAAAGTGATGCTTGTTGAATCCCTTGGTTTCAACTTAATGTCTGTCTCAATGCTTTGCGATTTGAACATGATTGTGATATTTGGGAAATATCGTTGCCTTGTTCTAATGGAATCTGACAAGTCTCTAGTCTTTGAAGGGTATTGGAAAGATGATTTGTACATGGTAGATTTCTCAGCAGGACCACATCTTGCCGTATGTCTTCTTGCAAAAGCTTCAGAGTGCTGGCTCTGGCATCGGAGGCTAGGGCATGCTAGCATGAGGAACTTGTATACTCTTACAAAGAAGAAGCATGTCATAGGCATCGATGGCGTCAAGTTCAAGAAGGATCACTTATGTGGTGCCTGCGAAGGTGGAAAGATGACGAGGGCCAAGCATCCCTCGAAGACAATCATGACAACGACTCAACCCTTCGAACTGCTACACATGGACCTCTTCGGCCCTACTCACTACTCTACCCTTACTACTACTGCTTGTCTCTATGGCTTCATCACTATTGATGAATATTCAAGATATACATGGGTACATATAATCCTCTACAAGACTGAAGTGTAGGATGTCTTCAGACGCTTCACCAATCGAGCCATGAACAACTATGGCGTCAAGATCAAGCACATCAGAAGTGACAATGGCACTGAATTCAAGAACACCGGCCTCGACACTTATCTTGATACATTGGGCATCACTCACGAGTTCTCAGCTCCGTACACGCCGCAGCAGAATGGCATCGTGGAACGCAAGAACATAACACTCATTGAGATGGCTCAGACGATGCTCGATGAATACACGACACCAAGAAAGTTTTGGCCGGAAGCTATTGATACTGCATGCCATGTCATCAACCGTGTTTATCTTCACAAGCTTCTGAAGAAAACATCCTATGAACTCCTCACTGGTAAGAAGCCAAATGTCAGTTACTTCAAAGTATTTGGTGGTAGGTGCTGGATCAAGGATCCACATCACACTTCAAAATTTTCACCGAAAGCACATGAAGGTTTTATGCTTGGTTACGGAAAGGATTCGCACTCCTATAGAGTCTTCAACGTCTTTCACTATAAAGTGGTTGAAACTGTGGATGTGCGGTTCGATGAGACTAACGGTTCACAAAGAGAGCACCTGCCAAATGTGATAGATGAAATTCCACCTAGTGAATCCATCAAGCTTATGGGAACTGGAGAAATCATACCATCTGAAGTACAACCTGAAGAGGAACTTATCATTTTTGTACCAAATCAAGCTGAAGACAATGCTCAGCCCGAAGACAATCCTTCAAACAATGACAATGATCACCAAGAGCAAAATCTTCGTCCAGTTCATCCTCGTGTTGCAAATGAAGTACAGATTGAGAAGATAATTGATAGCATCAATGCACCTGGTCCACTCACTCGTTCAAGGGCAACACAGCTAGCAAATTTTTGTGGGCACTTTGCATTTGTCTCAATATCTGAACCCAAGAAAGTTGATGAAGCCTTCATGGAACCTGAATGGATTCAAGCTATGCAAGAAGAGCTTCAACAGTTTGAGCTGAACAATGTGTGGGAACTGGTCAAGCGTCTTGATCCTCGTAAACACAATATCATAGGCACTAAATGGATATATGGCAACAAGCAAGATGAGTATGGTCAAGTTGTCAGAAACAAGGCTCGTCTCATTGCTCAAGGATAAACTCAAGTTGAAGGAATTGACTTCGATGAAACATTTGCTCCTGTGGCTAGGCTTGAAGCTATACGCATACTACTAGCCTATGCAAATCATCATAACATCCTTCTGTATCAAATGGATGTGAAGAGTGCCTTTCTCAATGGCAAGATTGAAGAAGAAGTGTATGTTGCACAACCGCCTAGTTTTGAAGATCCAAAACATCCTGACATGGTTTACAAGCTCAACAAGGCACTGTATGGCCTCAAACAAGCCCCTCATGCTTGGTATGACACACTCAAGGACTTCCTGAAGAGCAAAGGCTTCAAACCTTGTTCCCTGGATCCCACACTCTTCACGAAGACATATGATGGTGAACTGTTTGTGTGCCAAATATATGTGGATGACATTATCTTCGGCCGCACTAATCAGAAATACAGTGATGAGTTTGGACACATGATGCAAGAGCAATATCAGATGTCCATGATGGGTGAGCTGAAGTTCTTCCTTGGTCTTCAAATACGGCAGCAACGCAACGACATCTTCATATCTCAAGAGAAATACCTCAAAGATTGCCTGAAGAAGTTTGGAATGCAAGACTGCAAAGGTTATACGACACCAATGCCAACCAAAAGCCATCTGAGTCCTGACGCCAATGGTAAAGAGTTCGATCAAAAGGTATACCGCTCCATGATTGGTTCTTTTCTTTATTTATGTGCATCCAGATATTATGCTTAGTGTTTGCATGTGTGGTCGATTCCAAGCGGCACCAAAGGAATCACATCACTTAGTTGTGAAGCAAATTCTTTGATATTTGGCTTACACCCCAACATTAGGATTATGGTATCCAAAGGGCTCAGAGTTTGATCTAGTCAGATTCTCGGATGCTGATTATGTTGGTGACAAGGTGGATCACAAGTCTACATCAGGCACATGCCACTTTCTGGGACGATCACTTGTTTGTTGGTCTTCAAAGAAGCAGAACTGTGTATCTCTCTCCACTGCTGAATCTGAATACATTGCTGCTGGATCTTGTTGCGCTCAGCTTCTATGGATGAAGCAAACACTCAAAGACTATGGCATTCATCTGAAGCAAGTGCCACTCTACTGCGACAATGAAAGCGCCATCAAGATTGCCAACAACCCAGTTCAGCACTCGAAGACAAAGCACATTCAGATCCGTCATCACTTTCTCAGAGATCATGTCATGAAGGAAGATATTGATATCATTCACGTCAACACTGAAGAGCAACTGGCAGATATCTTCACAAAGCCCTTGGATGAGAAAAGGTTTTGCAAGTTGCGGTGTGAGCTAAATATCTTGGAATCCTCAAATGTCCTGTGATCATGCACACATCCTAACACTTATGCATGTTTGATGACTTAGATGTGCAACACACGAAGTAACGTATATCTTCAATTAATGAAGACTTACACTCTAAGTGTGAATACATTAACACGGAATTTGACTTCTGAGCGCCACGATAATTGTGCATCGTGTCTGGGTCTAATACTTCCTATACGGTGGGTAACACCACCACCAAACTTTTGTTTGGAGTGTTTTCTGTTGGCGTTACATTTGCTATGTCTTCACATTTGGTTTGTCTTCAAATTTTTACATGTCCTCATGTTTATTTTCACTATTGAGTTAGTCTTATTCAGATATATTCATATATTAGCGCTCTGTCCTCTACAACATTCACTTATAGCTATGTCTTCTCATTTTGAATCTTTTGAACTAAGTGGATGTGATCGGACCCTAACCTTTCTATGCTCCCATCTCAAATCTATCTATCCAAATCATATGCTTTCTATTGAAACTGTCGAATGTCTTCTCTGCGTCCTTGTCAGCAGAAGATACAGAGACAAACATTAAATCTGTTTTAAATGCTCAATCCTTTTTGCCTGAAACCCGGAGAAGCGGGAACGACCACCCGACAATCCAGGCGTGCGTGGGAACGTGGAACAACCTCCAATGTGTTGCATGTTCGCCACGTGTCCTTCAGATGTGAACCGCCAGGGGCACCTGCGTAATAACGCTGCACCGTCCCTGTCCTTATAAATACACGCCACACCCCAGTCATTATCTCTTCTTCCACTTATCCTTCTCACACAAACCCTAGCGCCACCTCTAGCCCTCGACGACGCCGGCGATGAAGCGCTTTGCTGCCGTGACCTCACCGACGCCGTCCTCACGCCGGCCGCAGACATCGTCTTCTCCACCGTCGCCGTAGGTGTCCTCCGTCGCCAAGTTAGGGCACGGAAGATCGAACGTCTCGGCCTCATCTCCTACTCTATCTAGCAGTTCCTCGAGTGGTAAATAAAAACTCTTTTTACAGTCCTTTTGATCCGATAGATTCATCCTTTTCAACCACAAGTGGTTTATGTCCCAACAAATTGAATCTATCCTTTTCTGCATCTCATAACATGCCTAGTATGTTCACTTATGCATCACAAAGTAGTTAGATTCCTCACTTGTACTTATTCGTGGATTCGTACAAATCTGGAACCAACTCTCTACATATGAGTGAATGTCTTCGCACTATGAGGTCAATGTCTTCTAAACTGATTTATCTTCAAAATCTTCTGAGAATGCATATGACCTCTTCCCCTTCCCTCACATCTCTAATGCTGTCACAGGTACATGTCCGTGGGAGAATCCCTTGGTTCTCATAGTCTGCATTCATTTGCAGAGTTCTTACAACATCACATCAATTCTCCCGAAGCTAATTCCTGTCTGACCAGCCGAAGGAAGCCTTTGCAAGTTCTGAAGCCATTCAGTCTGAACTTCACGGTGACAGAAAAATCAGTCAGGAAGGGCGGCAGACAGCTCCGTGAAAACACTGCTAAGGACCTGCCACCGGATCTCTATGAGCTATACAAGTCAGATCCAAAAGAGACCTATGGAGAACACAAGAACCGAATCCAATGGATTCGAAGACATTGGGCAGAGGAATGGTTCAAGTACAAATTTGCCACTGACGAATATGCTGAAAAGAATGCCATCAAGGGCCCCTGGGGAGATATTATATACAAAGGTCTTCAGCCCAAGTCGAACTCCGAAGCTATTGCTCAAGGCTTCTACCCTTGCATGATCCATGGACCTCAGCCTGCTAGTGCCGACCCATCCTGTCTGTTATGGTGTCGTTAAGACAATCTCTTTAAGCGCAACTTCCAGTTTGCCAAAACTTCTGCCAAAGAGAACAAGAAGTCGCTTGGGTTAGACTTCAACCCCGGCCCCTTTGCTCCTCGTGCCGACGGCACACGCGATGCTGAACCCAATATTGTTGGGCCCTTCTACAACCTTGAAGGTCTCATCACTCACATTCAGGTTCAAGGGGCAGCCGTGGATCACTCTGCAGATGACGCTGATTCTGACGAAGCGCCTGCACCACCAAAGCCTGTGAAGCAAAAGAAACCAAAGGATTCAAAGCTCTCCTCCGCACCAAAGGTCTCACGGGCGAAGCCTCTGGTCACTGCACCTCCTAAAGCCAGTGTGCAGTCTGAAGATCTCTCTCGCATCTCCAAGTCTGACAAGATGAAGAAGCCCATGCAACCAACTAGTCAAGCATTGACCCCTGCTCCCGTTCTGAGGAACGAGAACGAAGCCATTGATCTGTCTAGCGATGACGATCTTGGCGATGATGCTCTTGAGCTGCTTATAAAGAGCAAGCAAGAGGCGGAAATCTTCAATGATCTTCCCATCTTTGATGTGGAGATCCTGTACAAGTTCATTGATGAGTGGTTTGACAGCCCAGACCTCGGTTTTGATGATCTTCAACTCCCAATTGGCCTCAGCGTCTCTTTCCATGGAGCCATTTCTCCTGAGCTAGATCTTGCACAGAAAATTGTTGAGCTGAAGCACAAGATTGATTATGAAAAGGCTCAGTTCAAGAAGCACATGGCCAAGCTCAACGTGGAAGACGTCCAAAACTTCAAGGTCATGCTGCATGAGCTCAAGGAGGCGTTCCACAAGAAACGTCAAGAAGCTAAAGGTTCTCGAGAGCGCATGAAACACCTGACTGCCAAATGTGTTCAAGGCTACAATGAAGCTGAAAAGCGCAAGGCTTTGGGGCGACCAGGCATCGACCCCAGAATGGCTGCCAAGAAGAAGAAGAAGCCTATTGTGGCCCAACCAGAAGCATCAAGGCAGGAAGAACGTCGCATTGTCTTCCCGGCCAGTATGACAGGCTCGAAGCCTAAAGTCCCCACAGTGGCTTCGGAGCTCAAGAAAATAAGGGCAGTTGAAGCCGAAGCCTGAAAGCGCAAGACCAAGGCCACCACTGATGATGCTCCACCGACCAAGAAGAGAAAAACCAAGAAGAAAGATCAGGTTGCTCCCACAGAGCCCCTTATCGTCGAGCCGATCTCAGTGGCTCGTCCTGCATCTGAACATAGTGAGCACCGGTTGATAGTTCATGAGCCTGCTTCCATAGAGGCTCCTAAAGCTGAAGACATTCCAGCTGTTGACCCCACCGCAGCTGAAGACATTGGTCATCAAGACAATGTTGAAGATGATGAAGTCCTTCCTCAGATCGAACACAATGTGGTATCATCGCCTGTTCTCACGCACAGCAAACTCATCAGCATTGGTCAACCATTGACACCAATTGCTCAGGATGACTCATGGGCTGATCACCCACAAGACTCCCCCCGTCGAGAAGAATCACCAAGTACCCCCCCACCTCAAGTCACCACTTTGGTGCTTGAAGACAATGACTTTGTGGCCCAACCAACTCCATCTTCACAAGCGTCGCCAGCATTCCGCAGGCTTCGCAAAGGACCAAGGCCATAGGCCACTCTGTCAAGTGTTCCAGAAGGAGAAGAGCGCCAATCCGTTTCACGCCAAGTCTTTCCTAAAGCCTCTCCTACTACAAACATCCACGAGTCTGAAGCCAAAGCTGCTGAAGATATTCCGGCTGCATCAGCCGATGAACAAGAAGAGCCAAGACATGAAGAAGAACATGTTGCTACACCCCCAACCAACCCTGAAGTTGTTCTTGAGGAGAACGTGTCCGGCCCTCCAGCTACTCGAGTGGAGGTTGATAACATTGAGGCGACCACCAACACCCATAATGAAGCCAATGACGTTGTCATGGCTGAAGCTACTGTGGCGCCTGAAGCTAATGTGGTGCCAGAAGTGATTGGACCTGAAGCCAATGTTGCTCCTGACGCAAATCTGCAGCCAGAAGTCAATGCCACTACTCTTGTACCGCCTCCACGGCCACACACCCTTGAGCAAGCATTCTATCAAGGACAACTTACCACCGTCTGCTGGCCCATTCTGGTTCCTCCACCTGCTGCCGGTCCGCAATTTGACTATCATGTGGAGCATGGGCCTCAGGTCTAGAAGCCAAAGCTAAGGCTACCAAGGTTTCCAGGTACTGCAACTTCACCAGGATCGTTTAATCTGAATGGCTTCAAGGCACACAACACATTCTTTGACAGTGCCAAGAACCCCTACACAAGGCCAAGAATCTCCTCAGATCGATTCTGGAGTTATCAGCAGAACAACTACTATTCCTGCATCTTATATAATCAGGGGCGCATTTTCCCTCATATGTGTCTAGACAGCGAAGCCATGGCTGGCCTGCCCTGCCTAGAAGAAGCCCTTGACTGCTTCAAAGATGCTAGTCTTCTCCCATTTGTGACTGCAAACGAACATTGGAGTGAGGAACTTCTGCTTCAATTCTATGCTACCCTCCACATTCGTGGCTACAACAGGGATCCGAAGACATGGATCCTTGAGTGGATGACGAGCGATGTACATCATGAAGCTAAAGCCCAAGACATCATTGAGCTTACAGCCCTGCCCACTCCTGGCGAAGATTATGAACCAGGTTGTCAACTACACCAGAATGCTTTGGAGAGCATATTCCAGAAGCCAGATCCTAATTTGAGCCAAATGCTGAGCATGATGAAGCCTCTGCCACGCGACGCTGAATACCCAACAGAATTCTTTGTTGAAGATCTAGAGTATCTGCCCCGCACCATTTATCACATCATCAAGCAAACTCTATGGCCTGTCAAAGGACATTCTCTGCAGCGAAGCTTGGAGGAGCAACGAAGACTTTGGTTTTCTATATCTTCAATGGCATCAGCTTCAATGCTCAAGACTTTTTCATCAGGCAGCTGGCTGCATCTGGCTCCGACATCTTTGGTCTAAAAATCTACACTCCATGGGTAATGCACCGTATAAAGCTTCAATCTGCAATCAACTATCAGCCTTCTGCATGCAATCATCTCATATTCCTGCCAGAGGTTGATCTGTCTGTTGAAGCCGTCTATCCAGAGCCTGCCAAAGAGCCTGTTACTCTTCACAATGCTGATCACCAAAGCTTCTCACAGCCCATTGAAGGAGTTCAGGCCGTTTCTCGTGTTTATCCCCTGGCTGGCAATACACGTGCCCCTTGCACTCAAACTGAAGCCACTGAAAGCACCATTGCTCAAAGGTGTAACGCCCCAAGACCGTTGTGCCAGGTGTCCTCCAGTTATTCGCTGTTGTTTGTCTTGTCATTTGCTTGCGTGGCGCATCTTGTCATGTCATCATGTGCATTGCATCATCATGTTTTCAAAACCTGCATCCGTCCGGGTTTCCCCGTTCTTTCCGTTGTCCGTTCCGAGCCAGACACACTTGCACGCGCCCGCGGCACATCCGAAATATCATTTTATAAGTGGCCGGAAAATGTTCTCGGAATGGGATGAAAGTTGGTGTGTGGTCTTAGTATAGTGTAGATAGACCGCCTGTCAAGTTTCATCGCATTCAGAGTTCGTTTGATAGCCCAACCGTTAAACTATAGTGGCATTATAGCCAGTCTAACGTCGGACGTTTTCGGTATCCGGAAACCGTGCCGGGCTGCATCTCTCCCCTCTTCTCTTGGACCAACCCACTCTCCACAGTCCACCTAGGCCCAGCCTACCCCTCCTTGCGCAGTGCATCGAACCCCTCGTGCGCGTCCGGAAATTGTCCCGGACCCGACCCGAGCAGTCGCCACCGTTGTGTCCGGATCATCCCCAAACATCTACAAAACATCACCGGTTTCTCATTGGACTCTCCTAAGCTATTTATCCTCGACCGTCCGATTTTGATCGGAGGGACGAGTTAGCCCCTAACCTAAAACTCATCTGATATAAATACCAGATCCAACTCTAAAATCTAGGGGGTTTGTCCCATCGCCGCCGCCATCTTCCCCTTGTTTTCAGCGCCACCAAATCAACTCTGCAGCCGCCACAGCTCCTCCCGATCCAAGATCCATCCCCACCAATCCTTCCCGAGCACCTCGCCACCAACCCTCGCCGGCCATAGGAGCCCTCGCCGGCCGAACCACCACCGCAGGTCCAGTGCCCAGCCCCTGCTCCTTCTCTTCAGTCTTCCTTCCCTCTCCTGTATCTCTCTCTCAAACTCTCTCTGTCCAGAAGCACCACCGCCGCCATGGGAGTTCACCGGAGTGGAGCTCCTTCCTCGACACCGAGTGTGCCCCGCCGCCTTGCACGTTCACGCAACCGGCCGCCCGCGCCTCTACTTCGAGGACCTCCTCGTCCCCAACCAGGAGCGCCTCCGATCCCGAGCACCACGCCATGGCCCCGCCGTCAAGGCCGCTCGCGCCCCCTCTGTCCCGTCGCCAGGATCGCACGCTGCAAGTCCCTGTCTCCAGCGCCACCGCACCTTGGAAAGACTTGGTGGCTTCGTCCTCCTCTGAACCCCGCCGTCCTTGTCTTCTTGCGCGGCCAGCCGCCTCGACAGCGCCCGAAGCATGGACTCCCGTTGCCGACGCCGCTGAGCTCCTCTGCCACCAAAACGGACTCCCCACGTGCGGATCTGACCACCCTCGCCTGCATTCGCCTGTTCCCGGCCATGCTCCGTCGTCCTTCACGCCGGATCTCGCGCCGCCGGCTGATTTTTTCCCCTGCTGCTTTGCCCACGCGAGGTGAACGAAGACCAGCGAGGAGCACGCGCCCGTTGACCGCGCCCGTCCCTGCCTCGATCCAGTGGGATCGGCAGGGGCGATCCATCCAGCGCCCGAGTGGCCGGCCTGCCAGCGCCCGAGGCCCAGCTGCGCCCCACTGCTGGCCTCACCTCACCACTGGACCGGGCCAAAGCCCGTGGTGAGCAGCCCAGTTACATCGGTTTCGGCCGTGATGTGTTTTTTTTTCACAGGACGAATTTCTCTATTTACAGAAAACTGCATATTTACAGTATAGCCCCTAAACATCATGCATTTTATAACTCTCCAACCGTGCATCGGATTAAAACAAACTTAATATGAAACTTGCTTAGAATTTCATCTAGTTTAATAATATCCAACTTTCATATATGTTTAAAATGTTTAAAATGATGTTTGTTTAAATTTGCTTAAATAACTTGCTAAAATGATTTATTTCATAACTAAATAACCGTAACTCGGAAATTAATAAACTTTATATGTAAATGGGGTAGAAAAATGCCTAGTTTAACATGGTGTACTTGTTTTGCATGTTTAGTAACTCTAAAATTGTGTTTAGGGCAGAACAGCACCAAACCTAATATATGCATATGGGGATTTACCGGAATTGTTGTTCGTTGCTTCCGGCCTCATTTAAACTTGACTAGATGGGTAGTTTTTACTTATGCTTCACCTCTTGCCATGCTAACAACATTTAATATTGTTGAGTACATAAACAAGATCGAACTAAATAAGTCATGTGGTGTTTCGTCACTATGCAACGGAGTTGCATATTGAGCTCCACTTAATTTGTAGGGTTGTTTGTGCACTTTGCCATGCCATGCTTCATTAAACCAGACATGCATCATACTTGGTTGTGCATCATGCCATGTTCAGGTGTTGGTTGTTTACTATGTTGTGTGCTTCTTTCCGGTGTTGCTTCTTCGGGTTGGTTCCGATAACGTCGCGTTTGTGAGGATCCGTTCGACTATGTCCGGTTGTCTTCTTCATGGACTCGTTCTTCTTCCTTGCGGGATTTCAGGCAAGATGACCATACACTCGAAATCACTTCTATCTTTGCTTGCTAGTTGCTCGCTCTTTTGCTATGCCTATGATGCGATACCTACCACTTGCTTATCATGCCTCTCATATTGTTGAGCCAAGCCTCTTACCCACCTTGTCCTAGCAAACCGTTGTTTGGCTATGTTACCGCTTTGCTCAGCCCCTCTTATAGCGTTGTTAGTTGCAGGTGAAGATTGAAGTTGGTTCCTTGTTGGAACATGGAGTTGTTGTTCCATGTTTGGAACATGGATATTTTGTTGGGATATCACAATATCTCTTATTTAATTAATGCATCTATATACTTGGTAAAGGGTGGAAGGCTCGGCCTTATGCCTGGTGTTTTGTTCCACTCTTGCCGCCCTAGTTTCCGTCATATCGGTGTTATGTTCCCGGATTTTGCGTTCCTTACACGGTTGGGTTATAATGGGAACCCCTTGACAGTTCACCTTGAATAAAACTCCTCCAGCAATGCCCAACATTGGTTTTACCATTCGCCACCTAGCCTCTTTTTCCCTTGGGAGGCATGCTCCTGAGGGTCATCATTATTTTACCCCCCGGGCCAGTGCTCCTCTGAGTGTTGGTCCAAACTAGAGCCCCTTGCAGCGCCACCTCGGGGAAACTCGAGGGCTGGTTTTAGTTGTATGGATTGCTCATCTGAGTGTGCCCTGAGAACGAGATATGTGCAGCTCCTATCGGGATTTGTCGGCACATTCGGGCGGTGTTGCTGGACTTGTTTTACCATTGTCGAAATGTCTTGTAACCTGGATGCCGAGTCTGATCGGAATGTCTTGGGAGAAGGAATATCCTTCGTTGACCGTGAGAGCTTGTGATGGGCTAAGTTGGGACACCCCTGCAGGGTTTTGAACTTTCGAAAGCCATGCCCGTGGTTATGGGAAGATGGAAATTTGTTAATGTCCGGTTGTAGAAAACCTGAAGTTGACCTTAATTAAAATACATCAACCGTGTGTGTTGCCGTGATGGTCTCTTCTCGGCGGGGTCCGGGAAGTGAACACGGTGTTGGAGTAATGTTTGACGTAGGTTGTTCTAGGATCACTTCTTGATCATAGTTGTTCGACCGTGCTTTTGCCTTCTCTTCTCGCTCTCTTTTGCGTATAAGTTAGCCACCATATATGCTAGTCACTTGCTGCAACTCCACCTCATACCTTTTACCTACCCATAAGCTTAAATAGTCTTGACCGCGAGGGTGTGAGATTGCTGAGTCCCCGTTGACTCACAGATACTTCCAAAACCAGTTTGCAGGTGCCGATGTTACCGAGCAGGTGACGCATCCAAGCTCAAGGAGGAGCTCGATGAAGAACTTGTCCTTTGTGTTGTTTCATTCTAGTTGATCAGTAGTGGAGCCCAGTTGGGGTCGATCGGGGATCTGTGTAGCATTTGGGGTAGTCTTCTTTTATTTTGGGTTCTGTAGTGGACCTTGATTGTATCTGGTTGATGTAATGCTTTATTCATGTATTTGTGTGAAGTGGCGATTGTAAGCCAACTATGTATCTCTTTCCCTTATGTATTACATGGGTTGTGTGAAGATTACCTCACTTGCGACATTGCTTTCAATGCGGTTATGCCTCTAAGTCGTGCTTCGACACGTGGGAGATATAGCCGCATCGAGGGCGTTACAAAAGGCCTCGGAAGTGATCTCGTGTTCTCAATGACCGAGAGCTTCTCATCGCTCTGCATCACAAACAGGATAAGCATCATGACTGGCTCAAGCGTCAAATGCATAGCCTCTTGGTGGATGTCAATTGCATTCGCAACCTTGCCACCAAGAATGCGTTTGTCACTCATGAAACCTGTCGCCGGTCGTGGAAGAGTCTGACTCTGCTGAGCTCTGAAGATCATCTTCAACAGGATGGCTTCACGGAGAGATTCACGTTTGATTCCACTCCTCCACAGAACGCTCACTTGCGTCAGACTCCCTCACTCAAAGACTCTGACTATTCTTCCTCAGCTGCAACTGTTAATGCCAGAGTCATTGATGACCAAGATGATGCTACCTCACCACCTCCAACTTCAGCACGTATCGACACTGCACCAAATTCGTCTACACCACCAAACCTCAACGACGACCCTACTGCTTCGCCTACTCCTCATGGGAACGAGTAGCAAGCTCTATGTCTTCAAACTTTTTGGTCATTACTGACAAAAGGGGGAGAAGCATATGAGTTTATAGTCTTCAAGCGGGTCCATATGGGCGGTTGCTATACTTTTGCTACATTTGCCAAGTGCTTACAACTCTCGCTTTTGATACATTTGGTTCTTTTGAGTTGTAACACTTAAAATTGATGGTCGTCTGCTACCTTTTCGTCAACTATGTGATGCGATGATAAATTCCGCATGTGCGATGATAAATCCCGCATGAAGTCATTTTGCAGACGTCCATTTTTCATTATGCATGTCATTATCTTCGTTATATCCTTTCATGCATGATGAATTGTCTTCATAAGTAGAAGAGGAGCTCCGCAAATACAACCTGCCATGTGCATTTGCATTCAAAAGCAAAATACTTATATGCACATATTCAAGGGGAGCCTTTATGCTACTTACGAAGACAATACCTAAATCCTTTACAATTTCACATACTTTTATCCCCGCTGAAAACTTCAACGAGTTTGTCATCAATCACCAAAAAGGGGGAGATTGTAAGTGCATCTAGTGCCACCCCTAGTTGGTTTTGGAGTATTGACGACAAACCTGGTTGAGGGACTAATGTGTTTGTCAGAATTGCAGGACAACACAGGTAGTAGTCCCTCATTGATTCGGTTTACCTACCGGAGATGACCCCTAAAAATGTATGAAGACATTGAAGACAAAGGTGGTATGTGAAGACATTCACATTGAAGACTATGACAAGAGAAGACATTGCGTGAAGACTATGGAGCGCGAATACTTAGCTATTTCACTGTTTCCTTTTCTTCATTGTTGAGTCATAGGAACCACCGTACTGTTAAGTGGGGTCCCAGTGGACAAAGTCAAAGTGACTGAAGTGATGCTTAACCAAAATCCTATGTTTTCGAGCGAAGACAATGAGAGCAAAACTTATCCAGAGCTGGATGTAGCGACCAAACCTCAAACAGTCTGATCTCTGTGCTCCGGTGTCATCCCTGGATCAGTAATGCTGACACCACACAGTACTCGGAGGATTTATAACAGAGTAGCAATCACAACTTATTACATCGAGTGTCTCAGAAGAGAACTTATTACAATAAATATGGCTTAAGGCCATCTAATAACGATAACAGCGGAAGGCTTGGAAGATAAGTGAGTCCATCAACTCCAACGGCATCACTGAGTATAGAACCACGACCTAAAAACTCCTTAATCGTTGTCTGAAAAGTCTGCAACATTAACGTTGCAGCCCAAAACGGGTCAGCACATGGAATATGCTGGCAAGGTAACACATAGAGAGTAATGGAATGAAACAGCTATACTATATGCATATCTGGCTGGTGGAAAGCTCTATGGTTACAGTTTTTCATAAAGCCAATTTTCCCTACTTCAAAGGAATAAATTTATTTAACTATCATGGTAGTTGTTAAACATTGAGAATGGTTGACAACATTCTCAATCCCAATTAAAAATATCATTAACAAAACCCAACAAAATTAATTTAGAGTAACATGTTGAGATTCACATGATAATCCAGGTACTAGATACTCAAGATTGTCCATAACCGGGGACACGGCTAACCATGATTAGTTTATTACACTCTGTAGAGGTTTGCGCACTTTTCCCCATAAGACTCGATCGCCTCCGTTTGGTTTCTCGCACTACATGATGTTTGAGAAGACGGATGACCAAGACATAGTCTTTCAGAAGCGCTAGCACCTTACGATCGGGTAGACCGTACCACCTACATCCCCTACATCTGCTAGTCTACCACTGTAAGAGTTCGCACGACTTAGTCAACTATGCTAGAGCCCATAATAGCTTGTGCCTGCACACGGAAGTTTCTAGTATGAATAGTCTCATGATCCCTTTGAGCCTGGGTGGCGGTCCAAAAGAAAACAGGCAAGTCCTGGAATACCCAGGTGCCTCAATCCACCCAGATGTGTATTTAAGTTGCCACCTTAGATAAACCATTAATTAACAAACTCACATCTGTCATGGATATCACTCACCCAATCCACGTCTACTAGCATAGCATGGCATAATAAGCAAACATAGGAGTAACTCCCAAAGGTTTGATAATAAACAGGTAATAGGTACTACCTGAACTACTTCCCATCCCACAATTTAATTAGATCCTAATCATGCAATGTGCGAGGATTGATCTAATGCAATAAAACTGGGTAGTAGGAAAGGTATGATCAAAGTGTTACTTGCCTTGCTGATGATCCGGGAAACCTAGCAATTCGAAGTAACAAGCGACGCACTCCGGGTACTCTATCGCAAACAAACAAACAAGCATACAATAAGTACTGATATAATGCACGGGTAAAACTCAAATAAGAGATCTAACCAGAAGGTTCAACTTAAGAACTCCGGTTTGCAAAAAGAATGAAATCGAACGAAGCAACGAAAGTCAAACGGCGAAAGAAAACAACTTCGTTCTACTAATCTGGATCTAGGGCAATTTTTACAGTAGCAAAAACTTGTTTAAGTTGGTTAAACGGATAGAGGGTTTCGAGACAAAACTCCAGGCGCTTGAATCGCCTGATTCCGATAAACGAGCGAAAAGTTATACTAAAACGAAAATCGGATCAGGAATCACGATCAGAAAAATCGCGGATTTAATCCGAGAAAAAGAAAAACGACCAACGTTCGCTAGAACGAACGGACGGACGAATGCTCGCTATTTAAATAAATCAGAAAACTGATCTATTAAAAAAACCAAAACTAAAAAAAACCGACGGAAAAACCGAACGATTTTTCAAAAAAGGAAAAAACGGCGGCACGGATTTCAAGGCGAGGCGAACCTCGGGCGGCGGGGCTTCGTCCTCCGTGTGGTGGCTGCACTGAACTTTGCAAAACTTGATAACCTTGCTGCGAGTGACTCGATTGGCAAACTCGAGAATCTTAACTGGTTTCACCTTCTGTTCAGACTCTTTAATCAAGTCAGGTCCAACAACTGGCGGTCTCCAACTTCGTCCCACGACAACGGTGTCCTGCACGTCCTTCCGTACAAAGCTTCGAAAGGGGCCATCTTTACACTGGTTTGGTACTACATACGGTAAATTTTCGTCCCAACTAGATCCATAATCTAGCGCACAAGTTCTCAGCATATCCTCCAAAATCTGATTGACTCTCTCGGTCTGTCCATCTATCTGTGGATGAAAAGTTGTACTGAATTCTAGCCTAGTTCCCAAAGTTTCATGTAACTGCTTCCAGAACTTTGAGGTAAACTGGGTTCCTCTATCTAATACGATACTCCTCGGAACTCCATGCAAACATACGATCCTGGTCATGTATATCTTTGCCAACTTAGCACTGGTGTAAGTGGTCTTTACTAGGATGAAATGAGCTACCTTCGTCAATCGATCGACTACAACCTAAATTGAGTCATAGCCTGAACGAGTCCTGGGTAATCCCGTGATAAAATCCATGCCTAACTTATCCCACTTCCATTCGAGTATCGGCAATGGTTGTAACAATCCTGCTGGCTTCTGATGCTCTGCCTTTACTCTCTGACATACATCACAAACTGCTACATATTCCGCAATATCCTTTTTCATTCCGGTCCACCAGAAAATGTCCTTCAAATCCAAATACATCTTGGTATTTCCTGGGTGAATCGAATATGGTGAATCGTGTGCCTCTTGCAGAATCAACTTCCTAATCTCCGGGTCATTGGGCACGTAAACACGGTCTTCAAACCATAGGGTGTCGTGTTCATCCTCACGAAATCCTTTAGCCTTTCCTTTGCTAAGTTTCTCCTTAATAGAGGCAATATCCTTGTCAGTCTTCTGAGCTTCTCTGATCCTATCCATCAAAGTTGACTAAATCTCCAATGCTGCTACATAGCCTCTAGGAACTATTTTCAAACATAGTTCACGAAGATGTTCCGCTAACTCTATTGGTATTTCTCCCGTCATTATTGTATTGACATGGCTCTTACGGCTTAATGCGTCAGCTACTACATTAGCCTTTCCGGGATGGTAATGCAATCTCATATCATAATCCTTGCTGAGCTCCAACCATCTCCTTTGTCTGAGGTTTAACTCCTTCTACGTGAAAATGTATTTCAAACTCTTATGATCCGTGTACACCTCACAATGGTTTCCAATGAGGAAATGTCTCCATGTTTTCAATGCATGCACTATGGCTGCTAATTCCAAATCACGCGTAGCATAATTCAACTCATGAGGCTTCAGTTGTCTTGAGGCATATGAGACAACTCTCCCTTCCTGCATAAGCACTGCTCCAAGTCCTCGACGTGAAGCGTCGCAATATACCTCATAGTCCTTGGTTTGGTCTGGCAAAATCAACACTGGTGAGGTAACTAAACATTTCTTCAACTCCTGGAAACTAGCCTCACATTCCTTAGTCCATTTGAACTTGGTATCCTTCTTCAACAACTCAGTCATAGGCTTCGCAATCTTTGAGAAATTCTCAATAAATCTCCGGTAGTATCCTGCGAGTCCCGGAAAACTCCGTATCTCTCCAACCGTGGTCGGTGCTTCCCATTTGGTCACGGTATCAACTTTAGTGGGATCTACTGCTATTCCTTCTACGGATATAACGTGTCCAAGAAATCCTACTTCCTTCAGCCAAAACTCACATTTGCTGAACTTGGCATACAACTGATGTTCTCTAAGCTTCTCAAGTACCAATCGCAAATGTTCCTTATGCTCTTCTTCATTCTTCGAGTAAACCAGGATATCGTCAACGAACACCATGACGAACTTATCCAAAAACTCCATAAATACTTTGTTCATCATGTTCATAAAATAGGCAGGTGCGTTAGTCAGACCAAATGACATAATGGTATACTCGTACAACCCATACCTGGTGGTAAAAGCTGTCTTAGGTATATCCTGTTCTCGAATCTTCAACTGGTGGTATCTTGATCGCAGATCGATCTTGGAAAATACCTTAGCTCCTTGCAATCGATCAAACAGATCATTGATAATTGGTAGTGGGTACTTGTTCTTGATCGTTACTTCATTCAATCCTTGATAATCTACAACCATCCTTAATGATCCATCCTTCTTCTCCACTAGAAGTACTGGCGATCCCCAAGGCAAAGAACCTGGGCGAATATATCCTTTATCCAATAACTCCTTAACCTGCTTCTTAATTTCCACCAAATCCTTTGCTGGCATCCTATATGGTCTCTTTGATATTGGCCCGGTGCCTGGCAATAGCTCAATCAAAAACTCAATATCTCTATCTAGTGGCATGCCTGGCAACTCTTCTGGAAATACTCTAGGGAAATCCCTTACCACTGGTACTTCCTCCTGCACAACTCCTGTTAAACAATTTACTTGAGTCCCTTTTGGCACATGCCGGGATACATAGTTGATCCTTCTCCCTTCTGGGGTAGTAAGCAAAATTGACTTACTAGCACATTCAATATTCCCTTCATACTTTGACAACCAATCCATGCCTAATATCACATCCAATCCTTGGGATTCCAATACTATTAGGTCTTAGGGGAAAACATAGTTACCAATCCTTAATGGTAACCGATCACACCATCGACTAGACATATACTCTGCTCCAGGCGAGGTTACTAACATGGGTGACCTAAGGGCTTGGGTTGACATGTTATACTTATCCACAAATCCCCTTGAGATTATGAATGTGATGCACCAGTATCAAAAGAACGAGTGCAGTAAATGACTTAACCAAAAACTTACCTATTACTGCATCAGGCTGAGCTTCAACCTCCTCCACGCTAACGTGGTTCACCTGTCCCCTGTTGAAAGGGTTTGGCTTCTTCCCAGAGCTTCCATTGCTATTTCCATTTTGTATTTCAGGGCATTCATTGGCATAATGTCCGGTCTTCGAACACTTAAAGCAAGTGACTTGGCTCAGGTCTTTCTTGGCTGGGGTTGATGGGTTGGTGCGATTCTGGCCGTTGCTTCCTCCATTCCCATTACCATTTCTGGTGCCATTGTGATTGTGCGAGCTACCTCCTCCATGGGTATGCTGAAAATGTCCTCCTGGTCTAGGGGTAAAATGTGGCTTCTGCTGAGCTCCTGAATTGTACTTTCCTTGTCCATACTTCCTCTTGCGATTCTCAATTTGTTGCTACTTGCCTTCAATCATAAGAGCATGATCTACCAACTCCTGATAGTTGTTGAAGGTTGCTACCATCAACTGCATGCTCAACTCATCATTCAGTCCTTCTAGAAACTTCTCCTGCTTCGCTGCATCCGTAGCGACGTCATCTGGGGCATAACGTGCTAACTTACTAAAGTCCTCCACATACTGGCCAACTGTCCATCCTCCTTGGCGCAAGTTGTGAAACTCACGCTTCTTCATGGCCATAGCTCCTGCTGAAACATGGGCAGTACGAAAAGCCTGCTGAAACTGGTCCCATGTGACAGTGTCGACAGGGAAAGTGGCTGTGAAATTCTCCCACCATGATGCTGCGGGTCCTTCAAGCTAGTGTGCGGCAAACTTCACCTTTTCCGCATCTGTGCATCCTACTGTGGTCAACTCTCTAGCTGTCTTGCGGAGCCAATCATCTGCTACTATCGGCTCGGTGCGATTGCAAAACACCGTCAGCCTAAGAAAACGGGCTAAGTGATCAATAGGTGGTGGTGGTGGTGGTGGGTTGTTGTTGTTGTTCCCCTGATTCTGATTCTGGACTAGCAACTGCATCAATGTGTTCTGCTGCTGGATCAACTGGGTGAGCTCCGGTGGAAAGGTAAATCCGGGGTCATGTCTCGGAGGCATTTGAGGGTTTAGAAAAGATGAGATGTAAGAATAGAGGGGTCTAAATAGAAAACACTACCCATATGCACATGAGGCAATAGCAAACAATTCACTTCATTCAATCAAACGAGGGCATACAATCGATCTAGCTATCGCAAAAGTGCTCGGACTACTATATTTACATGGTGGACTACTACTACTGATGAGGTGGTCTACTAGAAATATTCTTTGGTTGCAGACTCCATGATATCGGCTCCGGCTTCATCAACATAGTCATCATCGCTATCATCTAGGTCCGAGTCGGTGTCGTCGATGATAATGTAGTCTTCTGGGCGAATCTCCTTGGGTTCTTCGTCTTCATCTACTGGTGTAGGGCCTCCCATTAATATCCTGATCTTCTTTGTTAGGTCGGCATTCTTATCCACCAATACTTCAATTTCTTCTTCATAATCTTCACGTGTAGCCTTGAGTTCTTCCTCCAGTTCCTTGATTCTTGTCTTAGCCTTCTTCAGATCTATCATGTCGGCGCACATCTGGTTCTCCTGTTGTCGAATGTGCTGGTTTAACTCCTGGATAAAAGCTGCAATTGATCTATCCTTCTGGGTGCTAATCATCTCCCAGTGCTCATCTCGGCGCCCACAAATCTGGTAGATAGTATCCTTGAGATCATTGCGGTAGACTTCTCCAATGCGTCCCATGGCGATGTGAGCTGCCATGCTCTTTCCTAAACTCCAAGTTGGTGCATCAAAACAAAACTCTATGGGCTCAGTGACTGGCATGAACGTTCTTCCTGGAACTTGAACTTGAATCACCCAGCGCTCTTCTTCAGGTAAAGTGGCGTTGTAGGTTCCAGTGAAGCTTGGTACTCCTATGTGCAGGTATCTAGTGACTTCCTTCAAGTGACGTCCAAAGGGTGTATCTTCATCTGGTTGCGTGAACTTGTTCCTTGCATCCGCCATCCTAAAAGACTAGAAAAGATGAGGAGTCAGAGGAGAAGAGAGTGAGTAGTGATTTAGGTCTTTAGCTTAGTGGTCGTGTCCTACAGTCAGCGTGTGCTTTGATACCATCTCTGTAGCGACCAGACCTCAAACAGTTTGATCTCTATGCTCCGGTGTCATCCCTGGATCAGTAATGCTGACACCACACAATACTCGGAGGATTTATAACAGAGTAGCAATCACACACTTATTACATCGAGTGTCTCAGAAGAGAACTTATTACAATAAATATGGCTTAAGGCCATCCAATAACGATAACAGCAGAAGGCTTGGAAGATAAGTGAGTCCATCAACTCCAACGGCATCACTGAGTATAGAACCACGACCTAAAAACTCCTTAATCATCGTCTAAAAAGTCTGCAACATTAACGTTGCAGCCCAAAACGGGTCAGCACATGGAATATGCTAGCAAGGTAACACATAGAGAGTAATGGAAGGAAACAGCTATACTATATGCATATCTGGCTGGTGGAAAGCTCTATGGTTACAGTTTTGCGTAAAGCCAATTTTTCCCTACTTCAAAGGAATAAATTTATTTAACTATCATGGTAGTTGTTAAACATTGAGAATGGTTGACAGCATTGTCAATCCCAATTAAAAATATCATTAACAAAACCCAACAAAATTAATTTAGAGTAACATGTTGAGATTCACATGATAATCCAGGTACTAGATACTCAAGATTATCCATAACCGGGGACACGGCTAACCATGATTAGTTTATTACACTCTGCAGAGGTTTGCGCACTTTTCCCCACAAGACTCGATCGCCTCCCTTTGGTTTCTCACACTACATGGTGTTTGAGAAGACGGATGACCGAGACATAGTCTTTCAGAAGCGCTAGCACCTTACGATCGGGTAGACCGTACCACCTACATCCCCTACATCTGCTAGCCTACCAGTGTAAGAGTTCGCACGACTTAGTCAACTATGCTAGAGCCCATAATAGCTTGTGCCTGCACACAGAAGTTTCTAGTATGAATAGTCTCATGATCCCTTTGACCCTGGGTGGCGGTCCAAAAGAAAACAGGCAAGTCCTGGAATACCCAGGTGCCTCAATCCACCCAGATGTGTATTTAAATTGCCACCTTAGATAAACCATTAATTAACAAACTCACATCTGTCATGGATATCACTCACCCAATCCACGTCTACTAGCATAGCATGTCATAATAAGAAAACGTAGGAGTAACTCCCAAAGGTTTGATAATAAACAGGTAATAGGTACTACCTCAACTACTTCCCATCCCACAATTTAATTAGATCCTAATCATGCAATGTGCGAGGATTGATCTAATGCAATAAAACTAGGTAGTAGGAAAGGTATGATCAAAGTGTTACTTGCCTTGCTGATGATCCGGGAAACCTAGCGATTCGAAGTAACAAGCGGCGCACTCTGGGTACTCTATCGCAAACAAACAAACATACAATAAGTACTCATCTAATGCATGGGTAAAACTCAAATAAGAGATCTAACTAGAAGGTTCAACTTAAGAACTCCGGTTTGCAAAAAGAATCAAATCGAATGAAGCAACGAAAGTCAAACGGCAAAAGAAAACAACTTTGTTCTACTAATCTGGATCTAGGGCAATCTTTACAGTAGCAAAAACTTGTTTAAGTTGATTAAATGGATAGAGGGTTTCGAGACGAAACTCCAGGCGCTTGAATCGCCTGATTCCGATAAACGAGCAAAAAGTTATACTAAAATGAAAATCGGATCAGGAATCGCGATCAGAAAAATCGCGGATTTAATCTGAGAAAAAGAAAAACGACGAACGTTCGCTAGAACGAACGAACGGACGAACGCTCGCTATTTAAATAAATCGGAAAAACCGATCTATTTAAAAAAACCGAAACTAAAAAAAAACCGACGGAAAAACCGAACGACTTTTCAAAAAAGAAAAAAAAATGTGACACGGATTTCAGGGCGAGGCGAACCTCGGGCGGCGGTGGTGGCGTCCGGCAGAGAGGCGGCGCGGCGAGGCGGCGCGGGCGGCGAGGGTTTCGGGGGGCGGCGGCTGGGCCTCGGGCTGGCTCCCCCGGCTTATAAAGCCTAGTCGGGCCGGAGTCCTGGTTGGACACGGCCCGTAGGTCGGTTCATTTTTTTTAAATTATGATGCGCAGAAGAAAAATAAAAAGAAACACTAAACGGACTCCAAAAATCCCGAAATAAATTTTCCCGGGCTTCTAAAATCAAGCCGCACAAGGTGAACATTTATTTGGGGCCTAAATGCAATTTTGAAAAACGCACATTTTCCTAAAAATCAAATAAAATAATGAAAACTCCGAAATAAAATCTTATTTGATTTTACTATTAAATCCTCAATTTTTCTTTATTTTGGGAAAGTCATTTTATTCCCTCTCTCATATTTTTTGTAATAGAAATAATTGATGATAAAATAAATAAAATCAAATGATCCTATTCTCAAAATTTGAGAAAACTCAAATATGAAAATAAAAAATTTCCCAACTATCTCCGTGGGTCCTTGAGTTACGTAGAAATTTCTAGGATCAAACCAAAAGCAAATTAAAATATGATATGCAATGATGATCTAATGTATAACATTCCAAATTGAAAATTTGGGATGTTACACTGGATAAGTCAGCTTTACTTGTAGCCCAAGTAAAGTTTCCGTTTGTGTTTGAAATCTGACCGTTGGAACACGTGTCAGTTCCTTAGTGACCCAGGGTCATTTTGGGCAAATCAGGTCGGGTTGCCTAGTGGCTATAAATAGCCCACCCCCTACACCATAAATTGGTGGCTGCTCAGAGTTAGTGCACGACTTTTGTCGTTTGAGAGCAACCCACCTCGAAGCCTTTGAGAGAGAAATCCTTGCGAGGACAAAGCCCTAAACACCCAGAGCCAAAGAGTGTTAGGCATGACTGAAGTCTTCCTGTCTATGTGATCTGAAGACTTGTTACACTTGAGGACTGTGAATCCTCTAGCCGGTTAGGCGTCGCGTTCTGAGCATCCAAGAGTCATTGTGGATTGCCGGTGAACGAAGTCTGTGAAGGTTTGGAAGTCTACCTTAAAGACTTACTAGAGTGATTGAGCGAGGACTGGGTGTCCTTAGCTCAAGGGGAATAAGGTGAAGACACGGTCTTCTCAGTTAAATCTCAGCCTCCCTAACCAGACGTACAGTTGTCACAACAACTGGAACTGGTCCAACAAATCATTGTCTTCAACAAGCAACTGGTTCTATCCTTCCCATCTCTTTATTTATAGTTGGTCCTTGTGAAGTCATTGCCTGTTTGCATTGTCCATTTGTCTTCACTTTGTGACTGTTTGTTCTGATTGGTTTCATACTATCTTCCATCCTGATCCGTACTGCCTAGCTGCTATTAGTCTTCGTGCTCTCACTTCATTGAATACTTGACTATGGCTTGTTTAGTGTAATCTACCTTCCACTGCATGGTTATAGGTTCATTTCTATCGTTTGTCTTCAAAACTCCCATGTTTTGACGACTTTCATAAAAATCGCCTATTCACCCCCCTCTAGTCGATAACTAGCACTTTCAGGGAGAAGGCTCCTCTGAGCTCGTGGGCCCCTCGGGACTCACCTGACGTGAAATCAACGCCAAAAATCCCTATAAATATAGAAACCTCCAAAAAGAAACCTAGAACTTCCGCTCCGCTGCTGCAAGCTGATGTCTACTACGCAACCTTCTTCTTGTAGACTCGTGTTGGGCCTCCAAGCGCAGAGTTTTGTAGGACAGTAGCAAACTTCCGTCAAGTGGATGACCTAAGGCTTATCAATTTGTGGGAGGCGTAGGATGACGATGGTCTCTCTCAAACAACCCTGCAACCAAATAAAAACGAGTCTCTTGTGTCCCCAACACACCCAATACAATGGTAAATTGTATAGGTGCACTAGTTCGGCGAAGAGATGGTGATACAAGTGTAATATGGATAGTAGATATAGGTTTTTGTAATCTGAAAATATAAAAGCAGCAAGTTAACTAGTAACAAAAGTGAGCAAAAACGGTATTGCAATGCTTGGAAACAAGGCCTAGGGTTCATACTTTCACTACTGCAAGTTCTCTCAACAATGATAACATAATTAAATCATATGGCCGTCCCTCAACATGCGACAAAAGTCACTCCAAAGTTCCTATCGCAGAGAACATAATATGGAATTGCTTGTAGGGTACGAAACCACCTCATAGTTATTCTTTCCAATCAATATATTGAGCTATTCCTATAAGTTTCACAAGCAGCCCTAGAGTTCTTAGTAAAATAACACCATATGATACACATGAATCAACCCTAATGTCACCTAGATACTCTGATGTCACCACAAGTATCCGTGGGTCAATTATACGATATGCATCAAACAACTTCAGATTCATAATATTCAATCCAACACAAAGAACCTCAAAGAGTGCCCCAAGATTTCTACCGGAGAAACAAGGACGAAAACATGCATCAACCCCTATGCATAGATTACCCCAATGTCACATCAGGAATCCATGAGTTGAGTGCCAAAACATACATCAAGGGAATCAATAGAACACCCCATTGTCACCACGGGTATCCCACGCAAGACATACATCAAGTGTTCTCAAATCCATAATTGTATTCAATCCGATAATAGTGAAACCTCGAAGGTAAAACTCAATTCATCACAAGAAGGTAGAGGGGGAGAAACACCATATGATTCAACTATAACAACAAAGCTCGCGGTACATCAAGATCGTGCCAAATCAAGAACACGAGAGAGAGAGAGAGAGAGATCAAACACATAGCTACTGGTACATACCCTCAGCCCTGAGGGTGAACTACTCCCTCCTCGTCATGGAGACCGCCGAGATGATGAAGATGGCACCAGTGATGGTTCCCCCTGGCAGGGTGGTGGAATGGGCTCCCGATTGGTTTTTCATGGCTACAGAGGCTTGCGGCGGCGGAACTCCCCATCTAGGTTTCTTCCTGGGGGTTTCGTGATTTATAGGAATTTTTGGTGTCGGTCTCACGTCAGGGGGGTCTACGAGGCAGCGACAAGACAGGGGCATGCCCTTGGGGGGGGCTCCACCTTTGTTGTTGCCTCGGGACTCTTCTGGCTCAACTCTTGTGCTTCCTGGGCTTCTTCTGGCCCACAAAAAATCACCGTAAATTTTCAGCTCGTTTGGACTCCGTTTGATATTCCTTTTCTGTAGAACTCAAAAACAAGGAAAAACGTAAACTTGCACTGGGCTCTAGGTTAATAAGTTAGTCCCAAAAATAATATAAAATAGCATATTAATGCATATAAGACATCCAAAACAGATAATATAATAGCAAGGACAGGTGCGCGGACAAGAGGCATTGTGGTCTGCTTATTTCTGCAAACAGTGGTGCTTAAATTTAGTGGAACTGCACAAGAAGTTCAGATGGTCAGTACACTACATGGTTTAGTTCAGCATTCCAATTGAGAACACAATTATAATTGGTTATTCTGGAATGAGAGAACCTAACCCTAGATGGTGGCAACAACAAAAACCAGAGTGAACTCCAGGAAATTAAAGCCTGCCTAGGGAGGCCCTTTGCTCAGAAAAGCCTTGCTTGATTTTTCCTGATTTGTAAACCTTCTCACAACTTTGTCTTTTGCTATGAACTAGTAATAGTTTGTTGTTCTATGAGTCATTGAGATGTGTAAAATTGTTGAACTTATGCTTTTCAAGTATTTTATGAAGTCGAGTTTAATGTGAATTTTCCACATGAAGGCTGGACTAGTGCGTGAACGTTTGGAATTTTCATTGTGCCTCAGTTAACTACATGAACTATTGTAACAAGATACGTAGTTGCTTATATGTTAGACAATAGAGTATTGATTGTTAGCTGGTCGATCGATAACCGACTTTTCTAGTGTCGAAGCGAGCTGAGCCAATGTGCCATGTTTTGCAGACTGCTTACAAATGGAGTAGCACCAACAATGTTTACAAGTACTTAACCAGCCTTACGTACCCTATGTATACATCGGCGCACAATTCTCGAACAAGTACACTATTTCATCAAACACACATGGCTCGTATGATAAACCATGACAACTTATGTCTTACCATGCCATATTACATGAAAAACTAGTGAGGAAACATCTGTTTCGACAACACTTACGATGGTTCTCACATGATTCACGGGCACACAAAAGTAGCAGTAGTTCCCATAGACGAATTCAAACAGAGTACTAGCCCCAGAGGGCTCGATAATAGGCAAGGTTCGGATAATTAGACACAATCCAAACTACTTTTAAACACTAGTTAGGCCAACTATTTCATGCCTCGATCTAATTTGGGATGGACACAAGACGGACCTTGCCACAAACATCATCAAGGACGTCCGGCAGTAGCTCAATCCTGTCAACCTTCTTGAAGATATCCTTGTGGCATTGCCACTAAAATTGTTTGTCGAGGCATGCCATGTCATCTTCCCGCGTAAGCTTGACAAGAACAGTATGCCTCACAAATGAAGGAGTAGCTTTGAACTTCTTGTGCTTCAGTACACCCTGGATAATGATAGGTCTCCAATGTATCTATAATTTTTGATTGTTCCATGCTATTATATTATCTATTTTGGATGTTTTATATGCATTAATATGCTATTTTATATTATTTTTGGGACTAACTTATTAACCCAGAGCCCAGTGCCAGTTTATGTTTTTTCCTTGTTTTTGAGTTTCTTAGAAAAGGAATATCAAATGGAATAAAACTTTGCGATGATTTTTCTTGGACCAGAGGACACATGTAGGACTTGGACTCCAAGTACGAAGACCCGCGAGGTGGCAACAAGGGTGGAGGGAGCGCCCTAGGGGGGGCTGCCTTGGGGCCCCCTCGGGAGTCCCCTGACCTACCTCTTCATCCTATAAATTCAGATATATTCCAAATGTTGGAGATATGCCCTCGAGGCAATCATGTGATGATGACATTTCCATATGTATTCATGAGTCCTTTGTATTGTCCTTGAACATCATCAATGATATGTATCAATAAGTATGTGACTTGTTTGTGGAACTATGTATTGTATGATGATTGTTCTAATGGTCCCTAGTTGATAAGGTTATGTGGACACATATCCTTGACTAGTATATGACTCGGTTGATGACTATGTTTCACAAGTCATGTGCATGGAGATGCTAAACCGATAGTATGGGCCCAGTGATGGAGATCACCGAGCCGGGCAGACCCACTTTGAGACACAGCGAGATATAGTCATCTGTAAGTCCCAAGTACAATGTCTATGCCATGTCCTAGACCTGAGGTCCTCGCATGTTTTCGGGATGAGGATCGACTCACTTAGGGTCTATCAAACGCTACTCCGTAACTGGGTAGTTATAAAGGTAGCTTTCGGGTGAGTCGTGAGACATGCCACGAGACATGGTTGACCAAGATGGGATTTGCCCCTCCTATTTGGAGAGATATTCTCTCGGCCCTCTCAAGTGATCAGATTCGAAAAGCATGGCCATGTGACTTGGGTTAAGTGTTAACCCAGTTCGGGAATCTGTATCATGGTTTCGAGAAGAAAGGTCGAGCTATCACAAGGGTGACAACTACTTGCCTTGAGCTCGACAGCAAATATCATGAGGCAAAAGGAATGTTGCATGTGACACATTGTCGAGGTTCGTCAAACGACTTTACGCACACATGGGAGTTGGCACATTCTGCTAGGAGCCGCTACCAACTATCGACTTGGTCGTGTCCATGTGTACGTCTACTTATAGGGTCGCACACTTAAGGGGTTGCAGCCCATTCAGATTGTGTCCGAGTGGAAAATGGACGCAGACTCCTAGTGGGCTCAAGTGTTGAGCCCACCTCGGAGGTCTATATAAAGGGGAGTTGGCACACCATTCAGGGTTGATTTTTTCCTACCCTCGAGAGCCACCACCACTCCCCATGCCCATGACGTGCGACCGGACCTAGCAGTCCGCCGCCCGCCGCTGCACCACGCACGTGTGGATACCTTGGAGGTATCGCATCTGCGGTGCTTGGATGGACCATTCGAGGGAACCGTGAGGTGCTGTTCGCGGGAGATCACCGTTCGCTGGTCTTCTCCGTTCGCGGGAGATCGCCGTTCGCGGGTCTTTGCTGTTCACGGGAGATCGGCAAGGCGAGGAGGAGACGGGCCGAGAGATCGACTACGTGCATCACCAACTCTACTTCCCCTGTGGTGACTACGCGTCTAGTGGTAAACCCGATCTCGTAAACTATTTCTAGCAGCATGATCTTGGGTGCGCGGTAGAAAATTTTATTTGGCGCTAGTGTAGCGTACCGCATGTCCCAACACCAAAACCCTAAGGGAGAGCCACAAAAATACTTTGCCGCCGCCACAACCTTCCGTACCCGTGAGATCCCATCTTGGGGCCTTTTTCTACGATTTGCCAGAGGGGGATTCAATCACGGAGGGCATCTAAATCGACCCTATTGACCTTCCGATGAAGCATGAGTTGTCGGCGTTCTGGGAACGGGGGTCCCCAGACTTGCCTGCCTGCGGCCCGCGGAGTGGCTGAGCTAGCAGGCCGTACGGCCTGTCTTCACCAACAAAGCACCCAAGACCCTCGCGAGGGGCCAAGCCTCGCAAGACAGACGGTGCAAGACCTCCTCCGGAGTGGCCTAGCTAGGCAGGCTCACGAGGAGCGGAGATATCAAGGCAAGGCGAACCTCACAAGGCTCTCGTGACGTGAGCCGTGACGATCGACACCAGGTAGGCGCCAGGCGGGCGCCAGCGCGTACAACGTCCTTGTTTCCTCTTTGGTGCAAAGGGGGCAAGTGCAGCCACGGAGTACCGAGGCCTCAGGCAAAGGTTGCCATTTCGGTGCAACAAGACCAAGACCATGGACTGCAAGATGGAGGTCACTGTAGAGCCCAGAACAGCGTCACCACCAGAACTTTGTGCAGGCGAAGACTACTTTTCTCAGGATAGCTTGTACTTGTTGTCCCCCTTCAAATTAGCCCGCCATTGTTGGCTCCCTTCCCACTCGATATTTGGGAAGAGGACCAGGGCCTCTATAAATAGGACTAGTCACCATAGTGGAGGGGAGGTGAACATCATCTTAGCTAGCGAGAGGAAGAGAGAGACCACCCCACACGCACAAGCTCACCGAGCTCAAGAACGCGTCAACCTCAGGAGGCCGTTCTTCCCTTGTATTGTTCATCATCAGCCCAAGAGGCAATCCACCACTACCACACTGGAGTAGGGTATTACACCACAATGGTGGCCCGAACCAATATAAACCCCGTGTCCTTCTATGTTGAGAGTTTGTCGAGTTCGTCCACAAGATCTTAATGAGCTAGAGCATAGATCGGTTGGAGGGAAAGACTTCGCGTGCACCCCAGTGTTGGAAACTTAAGGGTTTGCCGGAACCCCACATACCGACATTTGGCACGCCAGGTAGGGGTGTGCCAGAGCCTATTCTCCGCCAATCGGCACTCCGACGTTCACCGTCAATGATGTCTGGCGACCCAAGAGCTGGATCCGACCGCTGGGCAGCCTGGCCGGCCCGGACGGCGCCGCCTGCCCATGAAGATCTCGACCCTGCATCCCAGGCGGCGCGGGTGTCACCAAGCTCTACCGGGCATGGACAGGGCGGCCAGGCATCATCCACCCTCACCCCGCGGCAAGCACGAGCCACGGCAAGAGCAGCGAGTCACGCCGCTGCAACGGCGCCACACTCACGGCGGGAGCAAGCGAACATGCGGGCGGCACTCACAGTGGCAAGGGAGCTGCTACGATGCAGGATAATAGAGAGCGGCCGGGACACGCTGCTTGAGCGTGTTGCTGAGCTGCTGGACGCAGTGGCGTTGAGAGCGCCACCCTTCAGATATCGACTCCCCCAGGCCACTGCAAGGTCGCGCAGCGAGCCTCACCACATCTGCGCGCCGTCGACTACGCCCAGGGGCTTCGCCAACATCAGCACGGCTGGTGGCGTAGGGGGATCCAGCCCCCCCCCCATGCCACCCTCGAGAAGCACGAGCACAAGCATCACCCCCATGGTCCCAGCCGGATGCCGTATTATCATCCCCAGGACACCATCATGGGCAGAGCAACATGGAGTGTGGGGCACCACGGCGAGGTGTTCCGGGTGACGGCCCCAGAAGCCTATGTGCCCCGCATGATGGACCAAGGGTACGCACCAGAGGACGACGTCGGCTCATTCATTGGACAAGATTGGGGAGAAGGAGCGCTAGGAGTCGAAGCCTTCCAAGAGCCAGCGGAGAACCACAGCAATCGCGCCAGCGACGGCAACTACAGGGTACCGCTAACCTCTCAGGAACAGGCTTATGCTAACCATGGGCTACAGATGAATCAGGTTGCAGCACCGATTGACGACCCCGGCACGACGACACCCGTCTCAACAAGGGAGACACGCTGGGAGCCGCTGAGAGGGAGCCAGGAGCAAGGCCCCTCCCCAAGGCACGTAAAACTAGGGGACACTCGGAGGTAGGCCCTCTGCCGGGGTGGCTTCAACGACCCTTCCTCCGGCAGAGGACCCGTGGTCGCCGAGGGAACCGCTGACGTCCTCTTTCCCTCCTTTGTGTCGTCCTGGTCTCCGGCGGCTCAAAGTAGGTCAAGAGTGGCGCAAGGCAGCCCCCTCGTCTGGCGATATGAAGCAAGGCCGGTACCTATGAAGAAGGCCCTGTGCCTATGAAGCTCGCCGACCGTGACACTCTCACGTAATAATGAGTTGGGGCTGTACACGCCCCAGAGTCTCAGGAGCGCCGGCCTCAGGCCCTGGGGCTCCCTCCCACACCTAGTGGACAACACTTAGCTCTGCGCTGGTGAGAAGACTTGAAGACCCAAAGACTAGACTAAGTGCCAGACGCGGCCTTTTGCTTTGGATCTCTCTTTCTGTGGCTTTGCTTTCTAATTCTGGACTTAAGTTGAAGCTAAATTTTTATCGTTGCGCGCGGGGGGTGCCTTTTCTCGTTCGAGCCGTTTTTCACTTCTGGATCTTGTTTGGTTTGGGATTCACGTCCGTCGCCTCTCCCTCGCAAAGCTCCTCGCAAGCCGGACCGTGCAGAGCATGCACTAGCACTATGCCTCGTGCTCACCCCTTGCGGGGCACCCTTCAAACAGGGCGATAAGCTCCGCAAGATTCTTAGGAACTCGTCGCCTCACGACCCAGCCCTAAGCAGGCACTGACTAAGGTAACCCATGTCTGGAAACGCACCCCCAGCTCCACGAGCTCACGAGGACACATACCCACATCGCATAGGAAATTAAAAACTGCGATTTTCTTACACGAGGGGCTCCCCCTCTCAAAATGCTCTCACAAGTTTTCCAAGGGCCACACCCGAGTTTTGCGTGTAGAATAAAACAACAAGAGAGTATGGGATCAACCAGAGATATCGCTCGCTGCATCATCCAGGGACGCGTCGCTCGCATCGTCATCACCTTCTTCGGAATCGTCGTTGCCGTCGGCGACGTCCCCGTCGCCGTCGTTGACCACGTCACCCTCGTCTGCGACAACCACCACCCCATTGTTCTCTGAGGTGAAGACCCTGACCAACGCATCGACATGATCCTCTACCCAACACGCCAGGTCGCCCCGGACGGCAATGGGCACAGGAGCAATGGAGGCATCAAAGTCGAAGTTGGGGTCGGTGTTTAGGAGGTGGCTGAAAACACGGGAAAAGGCGCGCTGAAGCAGGCCACGACCCCTCTCCTCCACAAGCTGCCAAGCTCTGGCAGATTGAGCCTCCAGGCGCGTCACCACCTCGGTGAAGAATGTCAGGTGGCTGGCATAGTCACTCGAGTGGGGGGTCAGGGCGTTCTTGTCGTAGATATAGCCTAGGGCGGTGTTGGCCTTGTTCCGAAGGTCTTGAAGCATAGGGGCATGCTCGCGCTCCAGCGTTCGGTGTTGGAGCACTTCTTCTCTGTTTTGCCGAGTGATGGCCTCGGCATCATCAATTCGCCTCTGGAGGGAAAGCAGCTCGGCGCGGGCGGAGGCCAGGTCCGCCTGCGCCATAACCAGGGCAGCGGTTGTGGCCTCAGCACGCCTCGCGGCCTCATCCAACCTGGGCCTGAGGGCGGCGGCCCTGCCTGCGCCCTCCTGTCCGGCGAGCTCCAGCCTCAAGCCGTACCTGCCCTCCAGATTAGCGCGAACCACGGCTACCCGGCGATTGATCTCTTCTTCGACTCTGGCCTCGCTAGCCCCGACGACATCTTCAGCTTGAGCAACTTGACACTCCCTCGTCTCCAGCCACTTGAGCTCGAGGCTGCGCTCCACGGCCTCCAGGGCTAGCGTCTCCTCGCGCCGCCGGACCTCCTCTTCCTCCGCAGGCGCCCCCCTCATCGACGCAAGGGCGGCCCCGCGCGCCTCGACTTGCTGCTCAAGGGACACGCTCCAGGCCTACAGCTCCCACGCGCGCTCCTTCGCAGCCTCACGGCGGCGATTGGCCTCATGAGCTTCCTCCAAAGCTCGCAAGCGGGCCTCATTGGCCGTCTTGAGGGACGCCTCAGCCTTCGCGTTCTTGAGGTCGCGATGATAACAGCCAAGGTTGATGGCCACTCGCAGCTTGCGCCGCTCTTCCACCAACCGAAGACCTTCGGCCTCAAGACGCGAGTCGACGCCAGCAAGCTCTTCACGAAGGCGGTTCATCGCGCCCAACGCTTCCTGGAAGTGCTCGTGGCGAACCACGCTGCGCCCGCGCTCGAGCTCGAACGCTCGCCCCATCTCGTCCTCCGCCTCGGGGGCTGCGGGTGGAGCATCAAGTGGCACACCATCTCCCGGTTGGGGGCTGGCACGGCCCCAGGCGCCAGCTGACCCCCGCGAGGGGCCCGGACCGATCAAGACCCGCTACTTGAAGGAAGCTCCAGCATCGAGGCTAGCCACCTACCAACTGTGACCAAGGGAGGAGCCATTGGCACGCCTACTGCGCTCCGAGCAAGGCTGCGAAGTAAGGACGGTGAAGGCGCAAGCTCGGGGTGCCTTGATAACGGACCAGCTCCCAAGGCTGGACCCATGCCGCGGGCAGCATCTGAGCCTGAAGCACTAGAGCTTTGCGAGTGCGATGTGACGAGAGGGAGCTGCTTCTCTGGAGATTTCGCGGCCTTAGCAGAAGGGGACCTGAGGGGACAATCGTCAGGAATGGAATGCGGCACATAGAAGATCACCAAGGAGAGGTACTTACTCGTCGATGGCGATGTACTTCCGTCGCTTCAATAGTCCAAAGATGCTGCCACCACTAGGGGATCCCTTCCTCTTGCGGAGCTCCTCGAAGTCCACGCAAAGGCGACCGAAGCGCTGGACGTGATAGCCGGAGCGTGGCGGGGCCGAAGAAGAGCCAAGAGGGATGTCTTCAGGGGAGCCCGGCTACGGCGAACAGCCCGGCTCTCTCTCGCTGCGGCATCCCGAGGTTCCTGAAGCCTCGGCCTCGGGAGCCGCATGCCGCATCTCATCAGCGACTGACGCCTCAGGAGGGGCGTCGCAAGCTCCCGAGGACGACGCCCCTGGATCACCGCTCGGCACGTGCTCCTCAGCACCTGAGCAGCAAGCCCCTATTGCAGCTCGCTCCCCCGCGCCATCACCAGGGGCAAGCTCTTCACCGGCGGCCAAGAATGGGACCACGATGACGGGATTCTTGCGGGTCCCCTCCAAGCCAATTGGGCGCAGCCCCCACTCATCAAAGGAAGGCATGGTCGCGGCAAAGGTAACCTTGTTCTTGCTGCAGTACAACATGCAGCTCTTCCTGGGCATCTCGTCCGGCAGAGGGACATCGGATAGCACCGTGAGCACAGTTTGCCGCGCAGCAAGAGGAAGCCCCTCCTCCTAAAACCTCATGTTGTCCTGCCCGCTGAGCAAGGCCCACATCAGGCGGGAATGGCGCTGAAGCGGAGCTACTCGGCGCCTGATGAACTCCCTCACCACCATAGGCGCAGTCACACCAAGGTCCTTCAACCACCACAGCCTGGCCCAGACGGGGGCAAGGCAGGGGCTCGCGAGCCTCTGGTGACCCTAGCCGGAGTTTGGAATGGCAGGACCCACCGGAGCTGGGAGTAGAGGGTTGAGCACGCCGGCATCAACAAACACCCATCGCGTGCGGAACTCGCTCGCGGATGAAGGAAGCTCGAAGTCGATCCCCATGCCTGCCGTCGCCACCATGGCCTGAAAGCCCACACACCCTGAGCTCTGCCGGGCACTGATGAGATGTAGCGAGAAGAAGTGGCGGAGGAGCGCCACGGAGGGGGTGATGCCCTCCATGACCTCACACATGAAGGCAAAGACGGCAAGAAGGGTCACAAATTGAGGGTCGAGATGAAGCATATGGATCTGATAGTGCTCGAGCACCGCATTGAAGAAGGCGGAGAAGGGAGGAAGCAGGCCAGCCCCAGAGGGCGTCAATGAAGATCGGGATCTCGGTGACTGCCCGAGCCATGCTAGAGCGAGACGCGGGCCAGGGCGGCGTCTCTCCCCACTCATTGAAGCTGGAGGCGAGCATGGGGCGCACCTTGCCCATGGCCTCGTCGTTGAGCACCCGAGGCCGGCTGAGCGCCGACTCGAAGGATGGAGGCGCAGTTGGCGAGGATAGAGGTTTCTTCTCCTTGTCGGCTTGTTTCAGCGCCATGGCGGTAAAGCGGGTGGAACACTGGTGGGACTGGGAAGGCGGAGCAGGGTGTCGAGGAAGCAGGGAGATTGGAGGATTGGAAAAGCCAGGCGCGGAGAGGGAAGAATAACTGTGCAAGAAGCGGGGCTGCATAGCCATGCGGCTTCACAGGCAGCGTGGGGAAGCGGAGACGCCCACGTCCCATCAACCGCCACGCGTCAACCGAGGCCGCAGGCTTTTGGGGCCCGCGGTGCTCCGAACTTGACCCTTGGCTTCGCCGCGAAGCCAAGCCCGCGCGCACCTTGGGCCCGGGGGCTACTGTCGGCGTTCTGGGAATGGGGGTCCCCAGACTTGCCTGCCTGCAGCCCGCGGAGTGGCTGAGCCAGCAGGCCGTACGACCCGTCTTCACCAACAAAGCACCCAAGACCCTCGCGAGGGACCAAGCCTCGCGAGGTGGACGACGCAAGACCTCCTCCGGAGTGTCCTAGCTAGGCAGGCTCACGTGGAGCGGAGATATCAAGGCAAGGCGAACCTCACGAGGCTCTCGTGACGTGAGCCATGACGATCGACACCAGGCGGGCGCCAGCGTGCACAATGTCCTTGTTTCCTCTTTGGTACAAAGGGGGCAAGCGCAGCCGCGGAGTACCGAGGCCTCAGGCAAAGGTTGCCATTTCGGTGCAAAAAGACCGTGACCATGGACTGCAAGATGGAGGTCACCGTGGAGCCCAGAACAACGTCACCACCAGAACTTTGTGTAGGCGAAGACTACTTTTGTCAGGATAGCTTGTACTAGTTGTCCCCCTTCAAATTAGCCCGCCATTGTTGGCTCCCTTCCGCTCGATATTTGGGAAGAGGACCAGTGCCTCTATAACAGGACTAGCCACCACAGTGGAGGGGAGGTGAACATCATCTTAGCTAGCGAGAGGAAGAGAGAGACCACCCCACACGCACAAGCTCACCGAGCTCAAGAACGCCTCAACCTCAGGAGGCCATTCTTCCCTTGTATTGTTCATCATTAGCCCAAGAGGCAATCCACCACCACCACGTTGGAGTAGGGTATTACACCACAACGGTGGCCCGAACCAGTATAAACCCCGTGTCCTTCTGTGTTGAGAGTTCGTCGAGTTCGACTGCAAGATCTTAGCGAGCTAGAGCATAGATTGGTTGGAGGGAAAGACTTTGCGTGCACCCTAGTATTCGAACCTTAAGGGTTTGCCGGAACTCCACATCCCGACATGAGTAGTTTACCTCAGACCTATGGGTCCATAGCTAGTAGCTAGATGGCTTCTTCTCTCTCTTTGATTCTCAATACCATGTTGTCCTCGATGTTCTTGGAGATCTATCCGATGTAGTCTTCTTTTGCGGTGTATTTGTCTAGATCCAATGAATTGTGGATCTATGATCAGATTATCTATGAATATTATTTGAAGCTTCTCTGCATTCTTATATGCATGATTTGATATCTTTGTATTTATCTTCGAATTATCGGTTTTTGTTTGACCAACTAGATTGGTATTTCTTGTAATGGGAGAGGTGCTTAGTTTTGGGTTCAATCATGCGGTGTCCTCACCCAGTGATAAAGTAGGGGTAGCAAGGCACGTATTTGTATTGTTGCCATCAAGGATAAAAATATGGGGTTTTCATCATATTGCTTGAATTTATCCCTCTACATCAGGTCATCTTACTTAAGGCATTACTCCGTTCTTTATGAACTTAATACTCTAGATGCATGCTGGATAGCGGTTGATGTGTGGAGTAATAGTAGTAGATGCAGGCAGGAGTCGGTCTACTTGACACGGACATGATGCCTATATGCATAATCATTGCCTTGGATATCGTCATAACTTTGCGCTTTTCTATCAACTGCTCGACAGTAATTTGTTCACCCAACGTATTATTTGCCTTCCTGAGAGAAGCCTCTAGTGAAACCTATGCCCCCGGGTCTATTTTCCAAATTATATTTTCAGATGTAAAATGAAAAATACCAAAAATATCTTGATGCAATTTATTTACTTTTATTTTGTTTTACGTATTAGCAATCTTTTATACCTATCTCTATCAGATCTCACTTTTGCAATTGACCGTGATGGAATTGACAACCCCTTTATCGCATTGGGTGCAAGTGTTTGATTGTTTGTGCAGGTGCATAGATTGAGGACTTGCTTGTATCTCCTACTGGATTGATACCTTGGTTCTCTAACTGAGGGAAATAATTATCTCTACTTTGTCGCATCACCCTTTCTTCTTCAAGGGAAAAACCAATGCAAGCTCAAGAAGTAGCAGACAACACGCCTGACAACAGTGTGGGTGGAATACATCTCGACTTTGGTATAAGTGCAACTGTCTTCGAGGATCCAACAACCTAAGAACTTTAGTTTTCCTAGTGCATATATTCAGGTCATCCGCCTCATAGCGTGTGACATGTAAAACCACACAATCATTGCCTATGTCAGGGCTCTAATTGAAACAGAAATGAATTCTGAATTACTTCCCAATATAAAATCACAAGTTATTTAAACCACTATGTAGAGTCAAAAGTATGCATGACAGGGAAGGTAGCATGGCATCGAAGCTAATAGAATTTTGCATTATTTATCACCACATACTTAGATGAAAAACCACAATTGAGATCGTCAAAGAAGAAAATCACGTTGGGCAGCTCAGCGGGGAGGAGGGGATACATCCTCGAAGGGGGAAAACTGCTCCTACAAGGCCACGAGGGCTGTAACCTCAAACAGGGCATTGACCATCTCAGTAGTGGTCGTGAGCGTATCTGGGGTCGGCTCGATGGTGGCCTCCATCTTCTTGGAGCTCTCTTTCTCGTGGGGACCAGCCTCCCACATCTGCTCCAACATCGACAGATCGTTGCCTGGTTCTCCTTGGTCCATCATGAAACTGACGAATAGGAGACCACTGAAACGAAAACACAATCGCAATGACAATGAAACAAAAAAGAGAGTGAGGATCAGTTACTGCTTTGAAAAAGTTCTTTTTTTATGAAAGAAAATATACCAAAATCACGGATCCGCTTACCTTCCCTTTGTTGGGAGAGAAGAACAATGGCAGATGCAAGTGTTGGCTTTCTTGAAGACGATGAGAGAGAAGGGGATTCAGCGAAGAGTGAAATGGTGGTTGCTTCGCCTGTCAAACTTAGACTGCGGGGAGGTGGGGTTTTGTATATGAGGGCTCGTTACTGCCGCGCTATGACCGGGGTGACTCTCTGCCTGCATACCTCCTTCTGATTGGATGGATGGCATTTGGGCCCCCGTGCTGCATGGCCCGCATGTTAGTGAACCAAAGTAAAATGACATTCAGTAGCGGGAGACGTTTCGATGACCTCAGAGGAGCCAGAAGTGGTAGTGTATCCACTGTACTAGTAGTAATTGTTTTTCTGGGTAGCTCTAGAGTGTCTCCACTATACTAGTAGTAATTGTTTCTCTGGGCCCAAGACAAAAGAGCCCATCCACCCTAGTAAATAATAAAATCAATTCAAAAGCCCATATATTTACTTAATGAGAGGCGCTACCCAGCACACCGCCCCCAAAAAATCCTGGGTGCTCTTCTTCCTTCTCACTCCCACCCACCTCACGTCAGCTCGCTCCACTCGTACCCCCAAATTCCTCACCTCACTCCTACAGAAAACCCCAGCTCCCCTTCTTCCTCTCTACTACAGAAAACCCCAACTCCCCTTCTTCTTCACTCGCACTACAACTAGGCTCGTCATTCGTTACTCTGCTCAAACCCATGAGCTCGACGCGACACCCTCGAGGAAAATGGAGTTCGCTGACCCCAGCGCCAAGAAGATGAGGGTCCCGCCAGCGGCGACACTTGTTGTAGATTCCGCACCCGGTAGCGCGGGGAGAAGCAGTGAGCCCGCCCCCACCGGATCCTAGGAACCCATAGAATCTCGGGTGGACCGCATCAGCGATCTCCCGGACTCCATCCTTGTGGAGATTGATAACCCACAAGTATAGGGGATCGCAACAGCTTTCGAGGGTAGAGTATTCAACCCAAATTTATTGATTCGACACAAGGGGAGCCAAAGAATATTCTCAAGTATTAGCAGCTGAGTTGTCAATTCAACCACACCTGGAAACTTAGTATCTGCAGCAAGGTGTTTAGTAGCAAGTAATATGATAGTGGTGGTAGCAGCAACAAAAGTAAAGACAGCAAAAGTAATGTTTTTGGTATTTTGTAGTGATTGTAACAGTAGCAGCGGGAAAGTAAATAAGCGTAAACCAGTGTATGGAAAACTCGTAGGCACCAGATCAGTGATGGATAATTATGCCGGATGCGGTTCATCATGTAAAGTCATAACATAGGGTGCCACAGAACTAGCTCCAATTCATCAATGTAATGTAGGCATGTATTCCGTATACAGTCATACGTGCTTATGGAAAAGAACTTGCATGACATCTTTTGTCCTACCCTCCCGTGGCAGCGGGGTCCTATTGGAAACTAAGGGATATTAAGGCCTCCTTTTAATAGAGAACCAGAACAAAGCATTAGCACATAGTGAATACATGAACTCCTCAAACTATGGTCATCACCGGGAGTCGTCCCGATTATTGTCACTTCGGAGTTGCCTGATCATAACACATAGTAGGTGACTGTAGACTTGCAAGATAGGATCAAGAACTCACATATATTCATGAAAACATAATAGGTTCAAATCTGAAATCATGGCACTCGGGCCCTAGTGACAAGCATTAAGCATAGCAAAGTCATAGCAACATCAATCTCAGAACATAATGGATACTAGGGATCAAACCCTAACAAAACTAACTCGATTACATGATAAATCTCATCCAACCCATCACCGTCCAGCAAGCCTACGATGGAATTACTCACGCACGGCGGTGAGCATCATGAAATTGGTGATGGAGGATGGTTGATGATGATGACGGCGACGAATCCCCCTCTCCGGAGCCCCGAACGGACTCCAGATCAGCCCTCCCGAGAGGTTTTAGGGCTTGGCGGCAGCTCCGTATCATAAAACGCAATGATTTCTTCTCTCTGATTTTTTTCTCATCGAAACTCAATATATGGAGGTGGAGTTAGAGTCGGAGACGCAACAGGGGGCCCACGAGCTAGGGGCGCGCCCTAGGGGGGGGCGCCCCCCACCCTCGTGAGAAGGGTGTGGGCCCCCCAGTCTGCATCTTTGGCGAGGATTTTTTATTATTTTTTCTAAGATGTTCCGTGGATTTTCAGGTCATTCCGAGAATATTTGTTTTCTGCACATAAAACAACACCATGGTAATTCTGCTGAAAACAGCGTCAGTCCGGGTTAGTTCCATTCAAATCATACAAGTTAGAGTCCAAAACAGGGGCAAAAGTGATTGGAAAAGTAGATACGACGGAGACGTATCAACTCCCCCAAGCTTAAACCCTTGCTTGTCCTCAAGCAATTCAGTTGACAAACTGAAAGAAAGAAAGAAAAACTTTTACAAACTCTGTTTGCTCTTGTTGTTGTAACTATGTCAAGCCAGCATTCAAGTTTTCAGCATAGACCATAACTAACCACACTTGCAATAATTCTCAGGTCTCATCATTACTCATATCAATAGCATAATCAACTAGCAAGTCATAATAATAAATCTCGGATGACAACACTTTCTCAAAACAATCATAATATGATATAACAAGATGGTATCTCGCTAGCCCTTTCTGAGACCGCAAAACATAAATGCAGAGCACCTTTAAAGATCAAGGACTGACTAGACATTGTAATTCATGGTAAAAGAGATCCAATCATAGTCATACCCAATATAAATTAATAGTGATGAATGCAAATGACAACTGTGCTCTCTAGCTAGTGCTTTTTAATTAGAGGGTGATGACTCAACATAAAAGTAAATGGATAGGCCCTTCGCAGAGGGAAGCAGGGATTTGTAGAGGTGCCATAGCTCGGTTTTGCAATAGAGATAAATTGTATTTTGAGCGGTATACTTTCATTGTCAATGTAACAACTAAGAGATGGCGATATCTTCCATGCTAAACACATTATAGGTGGTTCCCAAACAGAATGGTAAAGTTTATACTCCCCCTCCACCAACAAGCATCAATCCATGGCTTGCTCGAAACAATGAGTGCCTGCAACATACATCAGGTCCCAGGGGGAGTTTTGTTTGCAATTAATTTTGATTTAGTTTGCATAAAGTATGGGATTGGGCATCCCGGTGACCAGCCATTTTCTCGTGAGTGAGGAGCGGAGTCCACTCCTCTTGAGAATAACCCGCCTAACACGGAAGATAAGGACAACCTTTGTTGATACATGAGCTATTCGAGCATACAAAACAGAATGTTTATTTGAAGGTTTAGAGTTTGGCACATACAAATTTACTTAGAACGGCAGGTAGATACTGCATATAGGAAGGTATGGTGGACTCATCTGGAATAACTTTGGGGTTTAAGGGATTGGATGAACAAGCAGTATTCCCGCTTAGTACAGGTGAAGGCTAGCAAAAGATTGGGAAGCGACCAACTAGAGAGCGACAACAACCATGTACATGCATTAAAATTAATAAACATTGGATGCAAGCATGAGTAGGATATAATCCACCATGAACATAAATATCGTGAAGGCTATGTTGATTTTGTTTTAACTACATGCGTGAACATGTGCCAAGTCAAGTCACTTAAATCATTCAAAAGAGGATACCACCCCATCATACCACATCATAATCATCTCAATAGCATGTTGGCATACAAGGTAAATCATTATAACTCATAGCTAATCAAGCATGGCACAAGCAACTATGATCTCTAATTGTCATTGCAAACATGTTTACTCATAAGAAGCTGAATCAAGAACGACAGGCTCATCATATTTACAAAAACAAAAGAGGTCGAGTTCATACCAGCTTTTCTCATCTCAGTCAGTCCATCATATATCATCATAATTGCCTTTCACTTGCATGACCGAACGGTGTGAATAATAATAAGAGTGCACGTGCATTGGAGTAAGCTGGAATCTGCGAGCATTCAATAAACAGGAGAAGACAAGGCAATACGGGCTCTTGGTTAAATCAACAATAATGGATACAAGAGCCACTTCAAAAATTCAATTAT
The DNA here is from genome assembly GCF_003073215.2 of Triticum urartu. Lineage (NCBI taxonomy): Eukaryota > Viridiplantae > Streptophyta > Magnoliopsida > Poales > Poaceae > Triticum > Triticum urartu. Next base: position 283,397,509 of record NC_053028.1, read on the forward strand.
GGTCTTCTCCTATTGACCCCCAAAGAAAAGAAAAGAAATAAAACTATTTACATGGGAAAGCTCCCAACAAGCAAAAGATGAACGGGAAATATTTTTGGGTTTTCTTTTTTAATTATTACTACTACATCAGAAAAATAAACTACTACTAATAATTTTTTTGGTTTTTCTTAAGGTTTAACAAACACACAAGAAGAAAGCAGGAAAAGGAAAATAAACTAGCATGGATATTACAGTGAAAAAGTATGAGCACCGACATCTAGCAATGAGTGTGTGTGAACATAAATGTAATGTCGGTGAGAAATACGTACTCCCCCAAGCTTAGGCTTTTGGCCTAACTTGCTCTATGGCCATGGCTGGCCTGGCGGATATCCATAATAATAGTTGTTGGGGTCGTACTGTGATGAGGAGGAATAGTTGGGATCATACCAATGTGCAGCGGTTATCGCCTGCTGAGTTGCAGCGTGGAGTCGGGCTGCCTCCGCTCACCTCTCGTACTCTTCTGCCTCCTCTCTGGTAATAACATATCTTCCTTTTGTCTGTGAATCAAAGAAGGCAAGAGCAGGGAGAGTAATACGGAAAACACGTCGTTTATCAAAAATTAAGCGATATAAGAGAGGTGATTCAGGCCTCTCGACAAACTGGTGCGAAGCCATAGAGTCATAATCTAAATATGCAAGAGGCAACTCCATATCACCCTCACGAGTGTCTATCTCAAGAAAATGAGCTAAGCGGGTTGCATAAATTCCTCCAAAGAAATCTCCATTATGTCTATTATGATGCAACCTACGAGCTACAATGGCTCCCATATGATGAGATTGGTCTCCTAACACAGCACTCCTAAGAATGCTAAGATTAGGGACACACATGTGACATGCTTCATCATTAGCATTTATGCATCTACCGATGAAGAGAGCAAAATAATGTATAGTAGGAAAGTGAATGCTCCCTATGGTAGCCTGCGTTATATCTCTAGATTCCCCCACAGTTATACTAGCAAGAAAGTTTCTAAATTCAGATTTAGGGGGATCCCTAATACTGCCCCATGATGGAAGTTCGCAAGCAGAACTGAAACCCTCTAGGTCCATGGCATAAGATTTGTCATGAAGATCAAACATGACTGAAGGAGAATTACGCGAAGATGAATACTCAAACCTCCTCACAAATGAACTTGTGAGATCATGATACTGGGGGCATTTGTTAGCCTCAAAATCCTCAAGACCGGCATTGCAGAAATATGCTTTGAATTCTTCTTTAATTCCCGCACGGTCCATAAAATTTTCCGACGGCCATTCGCAAGGCCATACCGGAGCATCTCTTGGTGGATCCTCGTCTGCATCGCGCATAGCAATCCCGGGTCCTTGCTTCTTAGAAGAACCACCTTGGAACATCTTCCTAAGCATATTGTTTTTCTCTGAAAAATTCTGAAATTTTTAGTAACTTCAAACAAAAATGAAAATTTTCAATAATATTGATAGCAACTACTCCTACAAGTGCCTAGAGCCTATATCAAGCATTAGAACTACTTGGAACCATATAAATTTGACATGCAAGCTCAAGAACATGGTCACCTATGCAGCACAAATTTGCAAAGAATAAAGCACTAGAACAAAAACTAATTGGACCAATGGAGGAGTCACATACCAAGGAACAATCTCCCCAAGAAGTTTTGCGAGAGGTGCTTTGAGCAAGGAGATCGAAAATCACAGCAGAAGTGGCTGTAACTCGTGCTTGAGTTGGTTTTTCGGGTTTGTGTGAGATAGAGGAAGAAGGTGGGTGCTGGGATAAGTGGAGGAGGGCCACCGGGGGCCCACGAGGCAGGGGGCGTGCCCTATAGGGGGGGGGGCGCCCACCACCCTCGTGGCCAGGTGGCAGCTCCTCCCGCGGTAATTTTTGCACAGTAAATCCTCAAATATTCCCAAAAAAATCATATTAAATTGGCATGGCATTCTGAGGACTTTTATTTTCGGGTTATTTTTATATTACACAGATGATCAGATAACAGACAGAAAATACTATGTTTACTTAATTTAATATAAATAACAGAAAGTAAATGTGGGGTACAGAAGTTTGTGCTTCTAGTTTCATCCATCTCATGCTCATCAAAAAGAATCCACTAACAAGGTTGATCAAGTCTTGTTAACAAACTCATTCCGATAATCATGAAACTGGAGAAATTTCGAATAACACTAAGTTACCTCAACGGGGATATGCACATCCCCTATAATAAGTATATCAAATTTCTTTTTGACAGTAGGAAGAGGAAATTCAAAACCTCCAAATATAATCGATGGAATTTTCCCAATAGAATTGATACTATGAACTTGAGGTTGTTTCCTCAGAAAATGTACCGTATGCTCATTACCATTAACATGAAAAGTGACATTGCCTTTGTTGCAATCAATAACAGCCCCTGCAGTATTAAGAAAAGGTCTTCCAAGAATAATAGACATACTATCATCCTCGGGAATATCAAGTATAACAAAGTTCGTTAAAATAGTAACATTCACAACCACAACATGCACGTCCTCACAAATACCGACAGGTATAGCAGTTGATTTATCAGCCATTTGCAAAGATATTTCAGTAGGTGTCAGCTTATTCAAGTCAAGTCTACGATATAAAGAGAGAGGCATAACACTAACACCGGCTCCAAGATCACATAAAGCAGTTTTAATATAATTTCTTTTAATGGAGCAAGGTATAGTAGGTACTCCGGGATCTCCAAGTTTCTTTGGTATTCCACCCTTAAAAGTATAATTAGCAAGCATGGTGGAAATCTCAGCTTCCGGTATCTTTCTTTTATCAGTAATGATATCCTTCATATATTTAGCATAAGGATTTGTTTTGAGCACATCAGTTAATCTCATACGCAAAAAGATAGGCCTAATCATTTCAGCAAAGCGCTCAAAATCCTCATCATCCTTTTTCTCGGATGGTTTCGGAGGAAAAGGCATGGGTTTCTGAACCCAAGGTTCCCTTTCTTTACCATGTTTCTTAGCAACAAAGTCTCTTTTATCATAACGTTGATTCTTTGATTGTGGGTTATCAAGATCAACAGCAGGTTCAATTTCTACATCATTATCATTACTAGGTTGAGCATCATCATGAACATCATTATTAATATTTTAATTAGGTTCATGTTCATTACCAGATTGTGTTTGAGCATCAAACATAGAAATATCATTTGGATTATCAGGTGGTTCAGCAATAGGTTCACTAGAAGTTTGCACAGTTCTATCATTTTTCTTTTTCTTCTTTTTAGAAGAACTAGGAACATCAATATTATTTCTCTGAGAATCTTGCTCGATTCTCTTAGGGTGGCCTTCAGGATACAAAGGTTCCTGAGTCATTCTACCAGTTCCAGTAGCCAATCTAACATCATAATCATTTTTCTTACTATTCATTTCATCAAGCACTTCTTTTTGAGATTTAAGTACTTGTTCTACTTGAGTGGTAACCATAGAGGCATGTTTGCTAACAAGTTTAAGTTCACCTTTAATATCAGCCATATAATCACCCAAGCGTCTAATCATATAAGCATTTTCTTTTAATTGTCTACCAAAATAAGCATTGAAGTCGTCTTGCTTATACATAAAGTTATCAAACTAATCCAAGCACTGACTAGCAATTTTAGTAGGAGGGACTTCATGCTTATCATATCTATAGAGAGAATTTACCTTTACTACCTATGTCGGGATATCGGGATCAGGAGGTTCTTCAGTAAATAAATAATTAAGATGATATGTTTCTTCAACAGGCGTTATATTAAGACCATGTATTTCTTCAATAGGAGGTAAATTCTTAACGTCTTCAGCTTTAATACCTTTCTCTTTCATAGATTTCTTTGCCTCTTGCATATCTTCGGGACTGAGAAATAGAACACCTCTCTTCTTCGGAGTTGGTTTAGGAATAGGCTCAGTAATTGGAGCAGGAGCTGGCTCTGGAGTTGGCTCAGGAGGTGCCCAATTATTTTCATTTGTCAACATATTATTCAATAATATTTCAGCTTCATCCGGTGTTCTTTCCCTGAAAAGAGAACCAGCACAACTATCCAAGTAATCTCTGGAAGCATCGGTTAGTCCATTATAAAAGATATCAAGTATTTCAGGTTCTTAAGAGGATGATCAGGCAAAGCATTAAGTAACTTGAGAAGCCTCCCCCAAGCTTGTGGGAGACTCTCTTCTTTAATTTGAACCAAGTTGTATATTTCCCTCAAAGCAGCTTGTTTCTTATGAGCAGGGAAATATTTAGCATAGAAGTAATAAATCATATCCTGGGGACTACGCACACAAGCAGGATCAAGAGAATTAAACCATATCTTAGCATCACCCTTTAATGAGAACGGAAATTTTTGAGTATATAAAAGTAACACGATCTCTCATCACTAGTAAATAGGGAAGCTATATCATTTAACTTAGTAAGATGTGCCACAACAGTTTCAGATTCATAGCCATAAAACGGATCAGATTCAACCAAAGTAATTATATCAGGATCAACAAAGAATTCATAATCTTTATCAGGAACACATATAGGTGAAGTAGCAAAAGCAGGGTCAGGTCTCATTTTATCTCTAAGTGATTCTTTGTTCCATTTAATTAATAACCTCTTAAGCTCATATCTATCTTTGCAAGCAGAAATATCAGCAGAAGATTCCATATCAAAAATATTACCCTCAGGAATAACCGGCATATTTTCATCATCACTATCATCATCGTATTCAGATTCAATAATTTCTTTTTCTCTAGCCCTAGCAATTTGTTCATCAAGAAATTCACTAAGGGGCACAGTAGTATCAGGCATAGAAGCAGTATCATCATAAGTATCATGCATAGCAGAAGTGGCATCATCAATAACATGCGACATATCAGAACGAATAGCAGAAGCAGATGTAGGTATCGCAAACTTACTCATAACAGAAGGTGAATCTAGTGCAGAGCTAGATGGCAGTTCCTTACCTCCCCTCGTAGTTGAGGGATAGATCTTGGTTTTTGGATCTCTCAAGTTCTACATAGTGTCCAGCAGATATAAATCCCAAATGACTCAAAGAATAGAGCTATGCTCCCCGGCAACGGGGCCAGAAAAAGGTCTTGATAACCCACAAGTATAGGGGATCGCAACAGCTTTCGAGGGTAGAGTATTCAACCCAAATTTATTGATTCGACACAAGGGGAGCCAAAGAATATTCTCAAGTATTAGCAGCTGAGTTGTCAATTCAACCACTCCTGGAAACGTAGTATCTACAGCAAGGTGTTTAGTAGCAAGTAATATGATAGTGGTGGTAGCAACAACAAAAGTAAAGAAAGCAAAAGTAATGTTTTTGGTATTTTGTAGTGATTGTAACAGTAGCAGCGGGAAAGTAAATAAGCGTAAACCAGTATATGGAAAACTCGTAGGCACCGGATCAGTGATGGATAATTATGCCAGATGCGGTTCATCATGTAACAGTCATAACATAGGGTGAGACAGAACTAGCTCCAATTCATCAATGTAATGTAGGCATGTATTCCGTATATAGTCATACGTGCTTATGGAAAAGAACTTGCATGACATCTTTTGTCCTACCCTCCCATGGCAGCGGGGTCCTATTGGAAACTAAGGGATATTAAGGCCTCCTTTTAATAGAGAACCGGAACAAAGCATTAGCACATAGTGAATACATGAACTCCTCAAACTATGGTCATCACCGGGAGTGGTCCCGATTATTGTCACTTCGGGGTTGCCGGATCATAACACATAGTAGGTGATTATAGACTTGCAAGATAGGATCAAGAACTCACATATATTCATGAAAACATAATAGGTTCAGATCTGAAATCATGGCACTCGGGCCCTAGTGACAAGCATTAAGCATAGCAAAGTCATAGCAACATCAATCTCAGAACATAATGGATACTAGGGATCAAACCCTAACAAAACTAACTCGATTACATGATAAATCTCAGCCAACCCATCATCGTCCAGCAAGCCTATGATGGAATTACTCACGCACGACGGTGAGCATCATGAAATTGGTGATGGAGGATGGTTGATGATGACGACGGCGACGAATCCCCCTCTCCGGAGCCCCGAACGGACTCCAGATCAGCTCTCCCGAGAGGTTTTAGGGCTTGGCGGCGGCTCCGTATCGTAAAACATGATGATTTCTTCTCTCTGTTTTTTTCTAATCAAAACTCAATATATGGAGGTGGAGTTGGAGTCGGAGACGCAACAGGGGGCCCACGAGGTAGGGGGCGCGCCCTAGGGGGGGGCGCCCACGACCCTCGTGAGAAGGGTGTGGGCCCCCTGGTCTTCATCTTTGGCGAGGATTTTTTATTATTTTTTCTAAGATGTTCTGTGGAGTTTCAGGTCATTCTGAGAATATTTGTTTTCTGCACATAAAACAACACCATGGTAATTCTGCTGAAAACAGCGTCAGTCCGGGTTAGTTCCATTCAAATCATACAAGTTAGAGTCCAAAACAGGGGCAAAAGTGTTTGGAAAAGTATATACGACGGAGACGTATCAGAGATCATCTCGCTTCTCCCCACCAAGGATTGTTGCCGCACCCAAGTCCTCCCAACTCGGTGGTGCCCTCCATGGCGCGCCGCGCCCCTTAATCTCGACTGTCGTCAGATATATCTCTTTAATGATTTTGAACTACCCGGAGCCATCATCTCCTCCCACCAGGGATCCGTTCAAAGCCCATGCATCCCGACATGCTACATGAGCATGCCCTGCATGGTGGACGCCTCGCTAAAATCTCCTGAATTCATAGAACTACACCTGCTTGAGTTCTACTATTCCCCCAGAAATCACATACCAGATATCGAATGCCATGTACTTGTGCCCTCAACACCGATGTCCATCTCGTTGTTTTTCTCCTCTCTCCACACCACCACCTTTGCACTGTGCTGCCTACCTGACAATCTGGTACTAAACCTTCGACTCCCATTTCTCAAAAAACTTTCACTTGTGCGGGTTCGTATGTCAGAGGCCTCATTGCACAACATCATCCACTCCAGTTGCCCTGCCCTGGAGTGCCTGGTGCTTGTTTTCACAGTTAGAATTGGTTGTCTCCAAATAAAGTTGCCTAACCTTGTAAGAATTGGAATTTCTTTTAACAGAAGGCAGCTCATCATGGAAGATGCCCCTTCACTTCAAAGGTTGATCCTTGATTCTCATTATTCACCGTCGGAAATAACTTTCGTCTCTGCGCCTAAATTGGAGACCTTGGGTGTAATACATGATCTCTATGATCATTTCAAGATGGTGCTTGGCTCCATAGTTCTTCAGGTACTGTATATTTTCATCTACACTTGTAATCATAAGCTACATTTTACATTTCTGCGCATAAGTTCTATATCATCTTGGAGTACACATTTTGTACTAATATTATGTTCTATGCTCAATGAAGAGTTTATCCATGGATAGCCTATCAATGGTGCTGGATTCTGTTAGGATCTTATATATCCATATGAATAGTTTTGATCTGAACAAGATTATTGGCTTGCTTCAATGCTTTCCATGTCTGGAGAAGTTGTATATAAAGGTGATAATTTCACGCACATTGGAAGCCCACATATAGTGTACTAGAATTGGCCATTCAACTGTTGCTCTTTCGACACACTTTTTTTAGACCATAACTTTTTTCAATCTGCATGTCTATTTAGGCAACGGGACGGGGTAAGAAAGTTATAACCTATCGGTGGATTCGTAAGCACTGGGATTTTCTCACTTCTCATGACATTCGATTGAAGACAAGAACGTTGGAACGACATGTAGCCAACCATGCAAACACTAGACTTGTTACATTCTTCTTGCTGAATGCGAGGTTACTATTGTACATCATGCTTAAGTTTATCAGCATCATGGTTTTGATGGATGGGTATGTCAAAGAGCAAATAAAGGAGATTCAGGTCGATAAAAGGGCTTCTGAACATGCCGGGCTTCTATTTACAACATCTTGTGGTCATAATCCAGTAAATTTTACGACCCAGGATGTTCATTCTATGGACCTGACCGATCCATTTGACTGTGACTGCCGAAAACAGTGCCGGAGTTACATGCTGTTGCCCTTTCAATCTGGGTTTTGTCTAAACCTGATGAACAATTAATCCTCGTGCTTTTGTACAGTTAGTAAGATGGAGTTAGATGTCTTTGCCCTTTTCAACTTGGCCGTGACTGTCTTATTTTCTTCGAAACAAGGCAAATGGCTTGCCATTTGTTTGATTAACAGAGAAATATTGCAACAAATCCCAACCAAGGGAAATAACATCACTCTCGCCGGCTGCTTGAGCTGACTGTGCATTACATAACCCAAGTGATTATCCCCCACCAACACCCACAAACTTATCTTGAACCAGCACACCAATTGGGCTGTAAATTTTCATAAGAAAGGCTGCATGACCGTGATAGATTTGGATTCTGACATTTGGGACCCACGAGGAAAAGCCTATCCAAGGTGGTGTCGACTTACTAGTCAATAAACGATTCTACCTACCAGCCGTTGGATTGATATCCAACATCTGTCGTGTATCTTCTATCTCTTGTCTTCTTCCTCCAGCCGCCGAAACCAAACTACCCCGTCGGTTCTGCCTACTCTCGCCTCCCACGACTAGCTGTGCCTCTGCCGCCCTACCGTACCCTCAAACGTTTGCTAGTCCATCCGTCCATTCCCCCACATGTCCTGTTATTCTCCGTCGATGTTAGCCCCAACACGCACCCGCATCCGAACCAGTCAACCCTCGTAGTCCCCTCCACCTGTGACTAGACTGGCGCATCTTCCATGACTCCTGTTCGTTCCCTCTAAGGCCTCGCCGTCATCCTCCGCCTTGGTTCGCTCACCATGCGCGGTGCGCCGCCGTCTGGCACTATCAACGTGGTCAACAACCGAGAGGAATAAGGAGATGACTATACGTGGAGAGGATGGAAGTAGGGACCCACCAGGGTCATGGCAGTACGCAAGCAAGTGCCTTGTTATTACAAGCCCAAAAAAATGGTTCCTCCTAATGGTTGGACATCTGGGGCCCACGCCATTGTGAACATAGTCAATAAACGAGAGAATTACACAACGAGTGGCTGACACCAGGGACCCAGCAGGTCGTGCAGTTGTTATTTACTTTCTTTATGAACAAGCAGTTGTTATTTACTAGTTTTAGATACGGATCAGGGTAACAACGGGGCTGTGCGGGGGCTGTGGCGTGTCTAGCCAGGGTTTTATTTTATGTTTACCACATGATGATCCAAGTTGTGTTTTTTTTCTTTCTAAAACTGGCTAGCCCAGTTCTATCGGCGTTCTGGGAACGGGGGTCCCCAGACTTGCCTGCCTGTGGCCCATGGCGTGGCTCTGCGAGCGGGCCCGATGGCCCATCATCACCAACAAGAATTCAAGACCCTAACGAGGGGCCAAGCCTCGCGAGGTGGACAACACAAGACCTCCTCAAGAGCGGCCTCACCAGGCTGGCTCGCGAGGGGCGGAGAGATCAAGGCGAGGCAGACCTCTAGAGGTTCCAATGACATGAGCCATGACGATCGAGACCAGGCGGGTGCCACGCGGGCGCCAGAGCACACAGTGTCCTTATTTCCACTTTGGTGCTAAGGAGGCAAGCGGAGACGAAGAGTAACGAGGCATCACACAAATGTTTCCATATTGGTGCAACGAGATCAAGACCAGCAAGATGGCAAGACGGAGGTCACCGTGGAGCCCAAGACGGCGTCACCACCACAGCCTTTGGCAGGCGAAGACTACTTTTGTCAGGATAAGCTGTACTAGCTGTCCCCTTTCAAATTGGCCGTTGTTGGCTCCCTTCCTGCTCAATATTTGGGGAGTGGACCAGTGCCTCTATAAATAGGACTAGCCAACATAGTAGGAAGGGCAACTAATCAGAGAGAGAGAGAGAGAGATCCATCCTCACAACCACAAGTTCACCAAGCACAAGAACACCTCTCCTCAGGAGGCTGTTCTTCCCCTTGTACTGTTCATCCTCAGCCCAAGAGGAAATCCACCACCACTACACTGGAGTAGGGTATTACACCACAGCGGTGGACCGAACTAGTATAAATCTTGTGTCTCGTGTGTTGTGAGTTCGTGTGCCTAGCCTAGAAGTCACGAAGTGTGTGAGGGCGTGATCAGTGAGGGAGAGATCTTCGCGCGCACCCCAGTGTTCGAACCTTAAGGGTTTTGCCGGAACCCGAAATCCGACATTTGGTGCGCCAGGTAGGGGTGCACCGAAGCTTTCCTTTTGTCCCTCCGTGTTGCACCGCTTCGTCGCAACCATGTCAGACACTCGTCGCACCTGAGCTGAGCGCCGGGCCGCCCTCGCCGCCCGCGTCGCCCAGACGGCTCCTGTCGGCGGGCCTCCCCGTCGTTCTCTGTCACCCGCTACCAACACCGCCACCGGCCCGGCGGGGAACGAACATCAAGCATCCTCGTTGCAGCCCTCGATGCGGCGGGGCGGCCGCACCGCCACTCTTTTGCTGACCCTCGCCGGTTCCTTGTCTCACGCTCGTCACGCTCCCACGGATGCGCGGGCCGCGCTACACATGGCGCGCGATCTCCTGCATTACCGCCCAGTATACGACCTCTATGAGGACTGGCTAGACCGCATCGCTGAGGTCGTTAGCACTGCAGGGGGCTCCCCTGCATCATCCCTCTCGCTGCCTCTGAAAGTGTTAGTGATCGACTAGAGGGGGGTGAATAGGCAATTTTTATGAAAGTCTTCAAAACATGGAAGTTTTGAAGACAAACGATAGAAATAAACCTATTATCATGCAGCGGAAGGTAGACTACACTAAGCAAGCCATAGTCAAGTATTCAATGAAGTGAAAGCACAACGACTAATAGGAACTAGGCAGTATGGATCAGGATGGAAGATAGTATGAAGCCAATCAGAACAAGCAGTCGCTCAGTGAAGACAGAAGATAATGCAGACAGGCAATGACTTCACAAGGACCAACTGCAAATAAAGAGATGGGAAGGATAGAACCAGTAGCTCGTTGAAGACAATGGTTTGTTCGACCAGTTCCAGTTGCTGTGACAACTGTACGTCTGGTTAGGGAGGCTGAGATTTAACTCAGAAGACCATGTCTTCACCTTATTCCCCTTGAGCTAAGGACACCCAGTCCTCGCCCAATCACACTGGTAAGTCTTCAAGGTAGACTTCCAAACCTTCACAGACTTCATTCACCGGCGATCCACAATGACTCTTGGATGCTCAGAACACGACGCCTAACCGGCTGGAGGATTCACAGTCCTCAAGTGTAATAAGTCTTCAGATCACACAGACAGGAAGACTTCAGTGATGCCTAACACTCTTTGGCTCTGGGTGTTTAGGGCTTTGTCCTCGCAAGGAATTCTCTCTCAAAGGCTTCGAGGTGGGTTGCTCTCAAACGACAAAAGCCGTACACTAACACTGAGCAGCCAACCGTTTATGGTTGTAGGGGGTGGGCTATTTATAGCCACTAGGCAACCCGACCTAATTTGTCCGAAATGAACCTGGGTCACTAAGGAACTGACATGTGTTCCAACGATCAGATTTCAAACACACACGGCAACTTTACTTGAGCTTCAAGCAAAGCTGACTTACCCAGCTATGGATAAGATTTGCTCTCATTGTCTTCACTCGAAGACATAGGATTTTGGTTAAGCATCACTTCTGTCATTCTGACTTGTTCAGTTGGACCCCACTAAACAGTACGGTGGTTCCTATGACTGAACAAAGAAGAAAAAGAAAGTCGAAACAACTAAGTCTTCGCGCTCCATAGTCTTCACACATTGTCTTCTCTTGTCATAGACTTCAATGTGGATGTCTTCACATCCCACCTTTGACTTCAATGTCTTCATACATTTTTAGGGGTCATCTCTGGTAGGAAAACCGAATCAATGAGGGACTTCAACCTATGTTATCGCGCAATTCTCACAAACACATTAGTCCCTCAACCAGGTTTGTCGTCAATACTCGAAAACCAACTAGGGGTGGCACTAGATGCACTTACAATCTCCCCCTTTTTGATGATTGATGACAAACTGGTTGAAGTTTTCAACGGGGAATAAAATATGTGAAATTGTAAAGGATAGGGTATTGTCTTCATAAGTTGCAAGGGCTCCCCCTGAAGATGTGCATATAAGTAATTTGCTTTTGGAATGCAAATGCACATGGCAGGTTGTACTTGTGGAGATCCTCTTCAACCTATGATGACAATTCATCATGCATGATATAATGTAACGAAGATAATGACATGCATAATGGAAAATGGACGTATGCAAAATGATCTAAGTGCGGAATTTATCGTTGCACATGCGGAATTTATCATCGCATCACAGAATAGCAAAAATGTAGCAGACGACCATCGAGTTTAAGTGTTACAACTCAAAGAACCAAATGTATTGAAAACGAGAGTTGTAAGCACTTGGCAAAAGTAGCAAAAAGTAAACCATCCACCCATATTGACCCGCTTGAAGACTATCAACTCATATGCTTCTCCCCCTTTTTGTCAGTGAGGACCAAAAAGGTTTGAAGACATAGAGCGCCTACTCGTTCCCATGAGGTGCAGGTGAGGCAGCAGGGTCGTCGTTGAGGTCCGGTGGTGTAGAAGAACTTGGTGCACTGTTGACACGCGCTGAAATTGGAGGAGGTGAAGTTGCATCATCTTGGTCATCGATGACTCTGGCATTCACTGTCGCAGCTGAGGACGAGTAGTCAGAGTCTTCAAGTGAGGGAGTCCGACGCAAGTGAGAATTTCTGGGAAGAGTTGAGTCAAACTTGAACCGCTCGGTGAAGCCATCGTCTTGCAGATCAGCTTCAGCACTAAGTAGGGTCAAACTCTTCCACGACCTCCGACAGGTTTCATGAGTGACAAAGGCATTCTTGGTGGCAAGATTGCGAATGCGGTTGACATCCACCAAGAGGCTTTGCATCTGACTCTTAAGCCAGTCGTGATGTTTGTCCTGTTTCTGATGAAGTGGGATGAGAACTTCTCGGTCATTTAGGACACGAGAGCGTCTTTGAGGCCTTTGCGCAATGGTGATACGAGTGGCATCAGTTTGAGCGCGAGGGGCACGTGTGTTACCAGCAAGAGGATAAACACGAGAAACTGCTGGAACTCCTTCAATAGGCTGGGTGAAGCTTTGGTGATCAACATTATGAACATAAAGGGGTTCCTTAGCCGGCTCTGGGTAAATAGCTTCAACTGACAGATCAACCTCTGGCAAGAATATGAGATGATTGTGCGCAGATGGCTGATAGTTGAAGGCGGAGTGACGCTTGATAAGACGCATGACCCATGGAGCATAGAATTTCAACCCAAAGATGTCGGAGCCAGATGCAGCCAACTGCCTAATGAAGAAGTCTTGAGCATTGAAGCTGATGCCATTGAAGATATAGAAAACCAAAGTCTTCATTGCTCCTTCAAGCTTCGCTGCAGATGAATGTCCTTTGACAGGCCATAGAGTCTTCCCGATGATATGGTAAATGGTGCGAGGCAGGTACTCTAGGTCTTCAACAAAGAACTCAGATGGGTATTCAGCGTTGAGAGGCAGAGGCTTCATCATGCTCAGCATTTGACTCATGTTGGGTTCTGGCTTCTGAAAGATGCTTTCCAAGGCATTTTGGTGTTGTTGACAACCTGGTTCATAGTATTCACCAGGAGTGGGTAGGCCTGTGAGCTCAATGATATCAAGAGCTTTAGCTTCATGATGGACATTGCCTGTCATCCACTCAAGGACCCAAGTCTTTGGATCCCTGTTGTAGCCTCAAATGTGGAGAGTTGCATAGAACTATAGCAGAAGCTCTTCATTCCAGTGCTCCTTATCTGTGACAAACTGCAACAGACCAGCATCTCTGAAGCAATCTAACGCTTCTTCAAGGCAGGGCAGGCCAGCTATAGCTTCAGAGTCTAGGCGCATATGTGGAAATATGCGCTCTTGATTGTATAGGACACAGGAATAGTAGCTGTGCTGCTGATAGCTCCAGAACCGATCTGAGGAAATGCGAGGTCTGGCATAAGGGTTCTTGGGGCTGTTGAAGAAGGTGTTATGTGCCACGAAGCCATTCACATTGAAGACCCCAGGTGAAGTGGCAGTGCCTGGGAATCGTGGAAGTCTTGGCTTGGGATTTTGGACTTGAGGTCTGTGCTCGACATGATACTCAAATTGCGGACCCACAGCAGGTGGAGGAACCAGAACGGGCCAGCGGACCATAACTGGCTGACCATGATCAAATGCCAGCTCAATTGTATGAGGTCTTGGAGGGGAACAGAAGCATTGACATTGTCTTCATGGGCTTCAGGGGCCACATTGGGTTCAGGTGCTTGGACCTCAGGTGCTTCAGCATTGACTTCAGGTCCAGCAGTGGCTTCAGATGCTTGGACTTCTGGCACCGCAGTAGCTTCAAGCACCGTATTAGCTTCAGCCATGACGACATCATTGGCTTCAGCGGTGATGTTGGTGGCCGCCTCAGGGTTGTTAACCTCCACTTCAGGAGCTGGAGGGTCGGACACGTTCTCCTCGAGAACAACATCTTGGTGGGACGGGGGTGTAGCAACTCTTTCAACTCTTGGTGCTTCTTCTTCATCGGCTGATGCAGCAGGAATATCTTCAGCCATTTTGGCTTCGGACTCAGACACATGCATAGCGGGACTGACTTGGGGCCTTGGTCCTTTGCGAAGCCTGCGTAATGATGGCGACGCTTGTGGAGATGGAGTGCACTGGGCCTCAAAGTCATCGTCTTCTTGCACTGGTGGGGTAGCTTGCGGTTGGGGAGAGCTTGGAGTGTCTTGTCGTTATGGGTGATCAGCCCACGATGCATCCTGAGCAGTTGGTGTCAGAGGACGACCAATGCTGATGAGTTCACTGTGCGTGAGCACAGGCGATGATACCAATTGGTGCTCGATCTGAGGAAGGACTTCATCATCTTTAACATTGTCGTGAGGACCAATGTCTTCAGCTGCGGTGGGGTCAACAACTGGATTGTCTTCAGCTTCAGGAGCCTCTGGAGAAGCAGGCTCATGAAGTACCACTCGGCATTCTTGATTTTCAGACGCAGGACAAGCCACTGAGATTAGCTCGACCTCAAGGGGCTCTGTGGGAGCAGCCCGATCTCTCTTCTTGGTTTTGCGTTTCTTGGTGGGAGGAGCATCATCATCAGTGCCCTTGGTTTTGCATTTTCTAGCTTCAGCTTCAGTAGCCCTTGTTTTCTTCAGTTCAGAAGCCACTGTGGGGACCTTAGGCTTCGAGCCTGTCATACTAGCAGGGAAGACAATTGGATGTACTTCCTGCCTTGGTTAGTCAGGTTCTGCCACAGCTGGCTTCTTCTTCTTCTTGGCCGCCATTCGGGGGTCGATCCCTGGTCGCCCCAAGGCCTTGCACTTTTCAGCCTCATTGTATCCTTGGACACATTTAGCGGCAAGATCCTTCATGTGCCCACGAGAACCCTTGGCTTCTTCGCGTTTGGTTCGGAAAGCTTCCTTAAGCTCATGCATCATGGTCTTGAAGTTCTGAATGTCTTCAACATTGAGCTTGGCCATGTGCTTCTTGAACTGAGCCTTTTCATAATCTATCTTATGCTTCAGTTCAACAATCTTCTGAGCTAGAGCCAGCTCAGCAGCAATGGCTCCATGGAAGGCAACGCTTAGGCCAATCGGAAGCTGAAGATCATCAAAGCTGACATTTGGGATGTCAAACCACTCATCAATGAATGTGTTGATGATTTCACAATCAAATAGAGGAAGATCATTGAAGATTTCTGCATCTTGCTTGCTCTTGATCATCTGCTCAAGAGCATCATCGCCAAGATCGTCGTCGCTGGACAGATCAATGGCGTCATTGCGCAGAATAGCAGCAGCGGTCCGTGCTTGGCTAGTGGGTTGCAAGGGCATCTTCACTTTGGAGGGCTTGGAGATGCGTGACAAATCTTCAGACTGCACACTGTGTTCAGGAGGTGCAGTGGCCAGAGGCTTCGCTCGTGAGGCCTTTGGTGCTGGGGAAGGCTTCGAAGCTTGAGGTTTCTTCAGCTTCTTTGGCTTCGGTGGTGCAGGCGCTTCGTTAGTGTCAGCGTCATCTGCAGGCTCATCCACGGCTGTCCCTTGAACCATGATATGGGTGATGAGACCTTCTAGGTTGTAGAAGGGCCCAACAAGATTGGGTTCAGCTTCACGTGTGCCATCAACACGAGGAGCAGAGGGGCCTGTATTGAAATCTAATCCCCGTGACTTCTTGATTTCTTTGGCAGAATTCTTGGCAAATTGGAAGTTGCGCTTGAACAGATTATCGTCGTGGCACCACAATAATGAAGATGGGTCTGCATATGCAGGATGTGGTCCATGGACCATGCAAGGATAGAAGCCTTGTTTAATGTCTTCAGCTCTGGACCTGGGTTGAATATTTCTGTATAGAATATCTCCCCATGGTCGTTTGATGGCATTCTTCTCAGCATACTCCTGGGTCACGAACCTGTACTTGAACCACTGTTGTGCCCAATATCTTCGAATCCATTGGATTTGAGTTTTTCGCTGATTGTAGTCCTCCTCTGGATCTGTCTTGTACAACTCATAGAGGTCAGGAGGAAAATCTCTTGAGGTGTTGCCACGACGCTGTCTGCCACCCTTCCTTGCAGATTTCTCTAGTGCCATGAAGTTTAAACTGAAAGGCTTCAAAGCTGTCAAAGGCTTCCGTCTACTGGTCAGACAAGTACTGGCTTCAGGAGAATTTATATGATGCTGTAAGAATTCTGCAAATGAATGCAGACTATGAGAACCAAGGGATTCTCCCACGGACATGTACCTTTGACAGCATTAAGGTGCGAGGGAAGGGGAAGAGGTCATATGCATTCTCAGAAGATTTTGAAGATAAATCGGTTTAGAAGACATTGACCTCATAGTGCGAAGACATTCACTCATAGATAGAGAGTTGGTTCCAGATTTGTATGAATCCATGAATAAGTACAAGTGAGGAATCTAACTACTTTGTGAAGCATAAGTGAACATACTAGGCATATTATGAGATGCAGTATGAAATAGATTCAACTTGTGTGAATAGAAACTGCTTGTGGTAGAAAATGATGAATCCATAGGATCAAAGGGGCCGTAAAAAGGAGGTTTTATTTACCACACGAAGAACTGCTAGACGGAGTGGAAGAGGAGGCCGAGCAGTTCGAATCTTCCATGCCCTAACTTGTCGACGGAGGACACCTACGGCAACGACGGAGAAGACGATGTCCGCGGTCAGCGTGAAGACGGCGTCGGTGAGGTCGCGGCAGCGAAGCGCTTCTTCGCCGGCATCGTCGAAGGCTAGCGGTGGCGCTAGGGTTTGTGCGAGAGTGGAAGAAGGATAATGACTGTGGTGAGGCATGTATATATAGGGATAGGGACGGCACATTGTTATTACACAGGTGCCCCTGGCGATTCACATCTAAAGGACACATGGCTATCATGCAACACATCGGAGGTTGTTCCACGTTCCGACGCACGCCTGGATTGTCGGGTGGTCGTTCCCACTTCTCCGGGTTTCAGGTGAAAGGATTTAGCATTGAAAACATATTAATGTTTGTCTCTGTGTCTTCTCATGACAAGGATGCAGAGAAGACATTTTGACAGTGTCAATAGAATGCATATGATTTGGATAGATAGACTTGGGAAAGAAGCATAGAGGGGTTAGGGTCTGATCACATTCACTTAGTTCAAAAGATTCAGTAAGAAGCCATAGCTATAAGTGAATGCTGTAGAGGACGGAAACCAAATCAGTATGTTGAAGATAAACATGAGGGCATTTTAACATTGAAGACAAACAAAATGCGAAGACTTTGCAAATGTAACGCCATGAGAAAAACACTTCAAAGGGAAAATTTTTGGTGGTGGCGTTACCCACCGTATAGGAAATATTAGACCCAGACACGGCGCACAATTATCGTGGCGCTCCGAAGTCAAATTCCACGTTAATATGTTCACACTCAGAATGTAAGTCTTCATTGATTACAGGACATTTGAGGATTCCAAGATATTTAGCTCACACCGTAACTTGCAAAACCTCTTCTCATCCAAGGGCTTGGTGAAGATATCTGCTAATTTCTCTTCAGTGTTGACGTGTATGATATCAATATCTTCCTTCATAACATGATCTATGAGAATGTGATGACGAATTTCAATGTGCTTTGTCTTCGAGTGCTGAACTGGGTTGTTGGCAATCTTGATGGCGCTTTCGTTGTCGCAGTAGAGTGGCACTTGCTTCAGATGAATGCCATATTCTTTGAGTGTTTGCTTCATCCAGAGAAGCTGAGCGCAGCAAGATCCAGCAGCAATGTATTCAGATTCAGCAGTGGAGAGAGATACACAGTTCTGCTTCTTTGAAGACCAACATACAAGTGATCATCCCAGAAAATGACATGTGCCTGATGTAGACTTGCGATCCACCTTGTCACCAGCATAATCAGCATCTGAGAATCCAACTAGATCAAACTCTGAGCCCTTTGGATACCATAATCCTAGTGTTGGGGTGTGAGCCAAATATCTAAGAATTTGCTTCACAGCTAAGTGATGCGATTCCTTTGGTGCCGCTTGGAACCGAGCACACATGCAAACACTAAGCATGATATCTGGCATAGATGCACATAAATAAAGCAAGGAACCAATCATGGAGTGGTATACCTTTTGATCGAACTCTTTACCATTGTCGTCAGGACCCAAATGGTGTTTGGCTGGCATTGGCGTCGTGTAGCCTTTGCAGTCCTGCATTCCAAACTTCTTCAGGAAATCTTTCAGGTATTTCTCTTGAGATATGAAGATGCTGTTGCGTTGCTGTCGTATTTGAAGACCAAGGAAGAACTTCAGTTTGCCCATCATTGACATCTGATATTGCTCTTGCATCATATATCCAAACTCATCACTGTATTTCTGGTTGGTGCAGCCGAAGATAATATCATCCACATATATTTGGCACACAAACAGAACACCATCATATGTCTTCGTGAAGAGAGTGGGATCGAGAGAACTAGGTTTGAAGCCTTTGCTCTTCAGGAAGTCTTTGAGTGTGTCATACCAAGCCCGAGGGGCTTGTTTGAGGCCATACAGTGCCTTGTTGAGCTTGGACACCATGTCAGGATGTTTTGGATCTTCAAAGCCAGGCGGCTGTGCAACATACACTTCTTCTTCAATCTTGCCATTGAGAAAAGCGCTCTTCACATCCATTTGATACAGAAGAATGTTATGAGGATTTGCATAGGCCAGCAGTATGCGTATAGCTTCAAGCCTAGCCACAGGAGCAAATGTTTCATCGTAGTCAATCCCTTCAACTTGAGTATATCCTTGAGCAATGAGACGAGCTTTGTTTCTGAGAACTTGACCATGCTCATATTGCTTGTTGCGATATATCCATTTAGTGCCTATTATATTGTGCTTACGAGGATCAGGACGCTTAACCAGTTCCCAAACATTATTCAGCTCAAACTGCTGGAGCTCTTCTTGCATGGCTTCAATCCATTCAGGTTCCATGAAGGCTTCATCAACTTTCTTGGGTTCAGATATTGAGACGAATGCGAAGTGCCCACAGAAGTTAGCTAGCTGTGTTGCTCTTGAATGAGTGAGTGGACCTGGTGCATTGATGCTATCAATTATCCTTTCAATCTATACTTCATTTGCAACACGAGGATGGACAGGACGAAGATTTTGCTCTTGCTAATCATTGTCATCGTTAGAAGGATTGTCTTGAGGCTGAGCATTGTCTTCAGGTTGATCAGGTGCAGAGATGATAAGTTCCTCTTCAGGCTGAGCTTCAGATGGTATGATTTCTCCAGTTCCCATAAGTTTGATTGATTCACTGGATGGAACTTCATCTAGCACATTTGGTAGGTGCTCTCTTTGCGAGCCGTTAGTCTCATCGAACCGCACATCCACAGTTTCAACCACTTTATAGTGAAAGAGGTTGAAGATTCTGTAGGAATGCGAATCCTTTCCATATCCAAGCATAAAACCTTCATGTGCTTTCGGTGCAAATTTTGAAGTTTGATGTGGATCCTTGATCCATCACCTGGCGCCAAATACTCTGAAGTAACTGACATTTGGCTTCTTGCCAGTAAGGAGCTCATTGGATGTCTTGTTCAGAAGCTTGTGAAGATAAACACGGTTGATGATATGGCATGCAGTATCAATGGCTTCTGGCCAGAACTTTCTTGGAGTCTTGTATTCATCAAGCATCGTCCGGGCCATCTCAATAAGTGTTCTGTTCTTGCATTCCACGACGCCATTCTGCTGCGGCGTGTACGGAGCTGAGAATTCATGTGTGATGCCCAAAGTATGAAGATAAGTATCTAGTCCAGTGTTCTTGAATTCAGTGCCATTGTCACTTTTGATGTGCTTGATCTTGATGCCATAGTTGTTCATGGCTCGATTGGCGAAGCGTCTGAAGACATCCTGCACTTCAGTCTTGTAGAGGATTATATGCACCCAAGTATATCTTGAATAATCATCAACAATGACAAAGCCATAGCGACAAGCAGTAGTAGTAAGAGTTGAGTAATGAGTGGGACCGAAAAGGTCAATGTGGAGCAGTTCGAAGGGTTGAGTCGTTGTCATGATTGTCTTCGAGGGATGCTTGGCCCTCGTCATCTTTCCTGCTTCACAGGCACCACATAAGTGATTGTCGGTGTCAAAACCGGCGGATCTCGGGTAGGGGGTCCCGAACTGTGCGTCTAGGCCGGATGGTAACAGGAGGCAAGGGACACGAAGTTATACCCAGGTTCGGGCCCTCTTGATGGAGGTAAAACCCTACGTCCTGCTTGATTAATATTGATGATATAGGTAGTACAAGAGTAGATCTACCACGAGATCGGATAGGCTAAACCCTAGAAGCTAGCCTATGGTATGATTGTTGTTGTGTATGTTGTCCAACGGACTAAAACCCTCCGGTTTATATAGACACCGGATAGGGTTAGGGTTACATAGAGTCGGTTACAATGGTAGGAGATCTGTATATCCGTATCGCCAAGCTTGCCTTCCACGCCAAGGAAAGTCCCTCCCGGACATGGGACGAAGTCTTCAATCTTGTATCTTCATAGTCCAGGAGTCCGACTGAAGGTATAGTCCGGCCATCCGGACACCCCCTAATCCAGGACTCCCTCAGTAGCCCCTGAACCAGGCTTCAATGACGACGAGTCCGGCGCGCAGACTGTCTTCGGCATTGCAAGGCGGGTTCCTCCTCCAAGTACTCCATAGAAGATTTTGAACACAAAGATAGTGTCCGGCTCTGCAAAATAAGTTTCCACATATTGTCGTAGAGAGTACACAAATCTAATCTGCTGACGTATTCCGTAATGTGACACACCACGACCAAGCCTTTATCCAACTCGTTTCATTATCCCACCTTAGCGCGTCATGCGAGGCGGTTTCCTCGGCACGTCTTGTTAAAGCAGAGATCGTGTCCCCTTATCCCGGGATTCTCATCAATACGGGCGTGGGTAACCCAACCGCGCCATTGATTACGGCGCTTGGAGATAATCAAGTTTTACCAGGCTGGTGGGGACATGTAGTTGCGTCCACCCATATAAGGGGATAAGGATCCACCTTTTCACCTATGCCTTCTTCCTCCTTCGCCTATTCATTCTTGCGCACTCAAGCTCCAGCGCCCAAGTCCGCACTCCCCACCTCAACCTTCTCCAGCCATGTCAGGAGCGAGAGGCAAGTGGATGGTCTCCTCCGTCATGGAGGGACACATCAAAAAGCCGAGGAAGGCTGGATACCTATCTAACGACATCGCGTACCGGCTTCCCGAAAAGGGGCAGCTCATCCCCACCCCTAGGCCCCCTGAGAGGGTGGTGTTCCTCCCCCATTTTCTCTGCAGATTGGGCTTCCCTCTCCACCCATTTGTCCGGGGGCTCATGTTCTACTACGTCCTGGATTTCCACGATCTGGCCCCGAACTTCATCCTCAACATCTCGGCATTTATCGTTGTGTGCGAGGCTTTCCTCCGCATCCGCCCCCATTTCGGCCTATGGCTGAAGACTTTCAATGTCAAGCCGAAGGTGGTGCGCGGCAACCAGGCGGAGTGCGGAGGCGCCATAGTGGGCAAGATGGCCAACGTCCTATGGCTCGAGGGCTCCTTTGTGGAGACCTTGAAGGGGTGGCAATCGGGGTGGTTTTACATCACCGAGCGCGACGCCGAATGGGTTGCACCCCCCGAGTATCGATCCGGACCCCCTACGCGGCTCACCTCCTAGAAGGAGACGGGCCTGTCGTGGGGTAAAAAAGGAGAGCTGACCGGACTCCAAACATGCGTCCAAACCCTGGTGGACAGGAAGCTCAAACTTGTCAGCGTAGTCCAGGTTATGCTCATCCGCTTGATCCTCCCGTGTCAACAACGGGCTTTCAACCTGTGGGAGTTCGACCCGGCGCGGCACCAAACTCTGAGCAGGCTCTTCGACACGACGTACGAAGATGCCTAGAAGGTGCTTTTCAAGGGCGCCGAGGCTCCCGCATCCGCTACCGAGGATCGCGGGTTCAGTGCGCAGCGTCACGCTCTCACGGTAAGCTGTTTTTTCCTTTTACAGGGTATCAGTTTTTCATAGTTTGACTCCATGCGGGATATAAGCTCCCTTACCTTTGACAGGATTGGCAGGTGACGTCCGGACAGATCAACTGTCCGGCTCCTTTACCCGAAGGCCCATCGGACGCTCACTTCACGAAGCTGCTGGTTCCGGCACCCTATGTGGTGCCGGAGAAGAAGGCCGCGAAAAAGGCCACGGGGACTCGAAAGAGTGCCCGGTGCCAGGAGGTGTCAGATCCATCATCCGACGGTTCCGAGGCGCATTCCTCCCGTGAAGATGAGGAGGAAGAAGAAGAGACCTCTCCCCCTCCAGCGGGAGGAGAGAAGAAAAGGAAGGCCGCCCTCTCTAGGGAGGCCAGAGGGTCCAAGAAGGGGAAAACCCTTCCTCCAAACTACTCCACCGACGCAGACGACGGCGGAGAGGAGTGGCTGCCCAGGGCCAAGCCCCTGGCAAAATCGTAAGTATCCGGATACCAGAGTAATTCATAGTATTTGTTTATTGCACAGCTTTCCCTTACGTCGAATATGTTTATGCAGCCCACCCAAAGACCGGCTCGACGCATCGTTGAGCGGCTCACTGGACTCGTCGGATGTGAACTCGCTTCTGACGGCTTCCTCCCGCCCTACGGACGACACCGAAGTGTTGTCCCAACAGGTTCCAAGCCGGGAGGAGGTGGTCCTGGAGGCGCCGCAAGGCGACCTCCCGGACTCCAGGAGTAAAGGGGATGAAAACCCCCAGGGCTCCAAGTCCGGCTCTAGGCCGGACACCGCTCCGGAACCTTCAAAGGTTCCAGAGTCCGGCGGGGGATTTCCTTCTAAGAGGAGCAAGCCCACCGTGCCGGTGACCCCCGTCCAACCGGAGGCGCCGGACAATTTGTTGGAGGCGCTCCAAGGCGCCTCCATCGATGAGGAGCACCGCACCATTATGAGTGCGGTGGTCCAGAGGGTTCAGTCCACCAAGAGCGGACTGACTGAAGCTTGTACTAGCCTTTTAATAGGCTTTGAGGTAAGTAAAGGATGTGTAAATAATATTACCGCATAGACAGTAGCCCCTGATGCTCTGTTTGGCGTTCGGGAAGAAAAGCCGAATAGAGGATCAAATAAAATTCGCAGGAGTCTAACAAAAATGAGTCAATATGCGTATGCAGGCTTCTCTGCTTGCGTCCGCCGCACTGACTGCGGAAGTGGACACGCTAAAGCAGAACCTCGAGCAGTCCGAGCAAGAGCTCGGGCGTGCCAAGAAGCAGCTCGAGGACAATGAAGGTAAGAATTACCTTGTTTTTAAATATATATAAAAATGTGCAATTGCAAAAAATAACAGGATTACAGTGGCTATTGTAGGGGCCACGTCTGAGGTGGCGACCCTTAAGCAAGTGCTGGTCGAGGCCGAGAAGAGGGCGGCCACGGAGCGCACCGAGCGGGAGAAGTATGAGGCCGAGGTTGGCAAGGTGCGGCAAGAGCTCTAGGCTCTCATGGAAAAACATGAGAGTTTGGAGCTTGACTCAAAGACGCGAGCGTCCGAGCTCGCGATGGCTATTGAAAATGCCAAGTCTGCCAAGGCCGAATCCCAGAAGACCCTCCAGGAGTTGGATGAGGTGAAGAAGATAGCGGCGGGTAAGGCATTCTTTATTCAAAGCAAACACATAAACGTGAGTTACTTGTTACTTACCCGAATCCAGAGCTCTCCAGGAGTGTTCGCAGATCTTCCCCGGAGTGTGTCCGATGCCACCGCATTCCACCGAGCCGTGGAGGGCAGCTCGACAGAGAAGGTGTTCTGGTCTCAGTATGCTGAGGCCGGACACCCCGTGCCCCTGAGCGACCAGCTGAAGCAACTGGTCGAGCTCCACAAGGCGGCTGAACAGGCCATGAAGGGCCTCATAGTTCGACTGTGGCCTGGAGGGGCTCTGCTTGGGAGCTATTTCGGGCTGGTGTGGCGGCTGGTGGAGGCCTGTCCAAGGCTCGAAGTCATCAATCGCTCCGTCTGCATTGAAGGTGCCCGTAGGGCCCTTGCCCGTGCTAAGGTGCACGGGGGCAAGCTGGATGCTGAGAAGCTTGTGAAGGACGGGCCGCCGCCGGGGAAAAAGCATCGCAAGCCCGAGAATTACTATAAGGATGTTCTGAAGGGTGCCTGCCTTGTGGCGGATGAATGTTCTAGGGATGTAATTTTTGAGTGAAACTTGCTCGTTTTGTCCTGTGCGCTGAAAACTTGTTCATATGCGCTAAGCAATGCTGTTGGAATTTAAAATATTACCTTCTGTGCGGCTGTTTATCAATTCTGAGAGATGGCGAGTCGTCGGCTTCTGCCCCCGTGCCGCTAGTGCCGGGGTGTTCGGGGATAAACCTGAGCGCTCTTTTTCCCATGTTTGGGTCCTTCGAGGGAGGCGCGCAGCCCAACGAACAAGGCAATCCGACTATAATGCGTGAACACTCTCACTTAGCCGTAGAATTCTATAATTTTAAATTTCGGCGAAGACCCTGGTATTCAGAAGACCGAGTTCGGGGCGCTATCCACGCCTTGGCCGGACAGAGCCGGCTCCTCGCCCTAAGCAGCATAAGTCTTTAGGGACTCGAAAAACCTCTTGAACGGCGACCAGCTCTCGCTTCATCATGATAGTCAGTTTTAGCTTTCTCCACTGAGGTGCTCGACCCAGCTCAAATGGGGCACAATCGCAGTGGTTCTCCTAGTGCTACCTTAGCCGATATAGCGGAATGTAAGGCACCAAAACATAGGAGCCGGGCAAACCCAACTATTGACCCAAGACATGATTCGGAGCCGATGCGTATAATGCTATAAGTTCGGGGTGCCGCACTTGTTAAAGTGTTCGGACTTCTCACACCATATTGAGGGGTACTAAAGCCCCTGGCATATTTTGGCCGTACCAACGTGTACGGGTGCAACATGTCGTTAAGGAACATATATATATATATATATATATATAAAGAGTAATGCAAAAATAGACAAAAGCTATGCATTGTTTATTAAAAAGGGCTGCGATCAAAGCAGAACGATACAAATAATGCGATAAGTGAAAGGTTGGACTACTTAACATGTCCATTCCAGGGGCAAGCTACGGAATAGTATGCGGAACAGGTATACTGCTCGTGATAGAGACCACCTGGGAGTTCCGTAATGCGGCGTGGCTTGTCTGCTTCCCTGGTTCTTGCATCGTTTGTGCGGCAATTGAACTGCCGAACAGGCCTTCCGAAGGACGGAGTCCTGAAAGTAAGAGAAAATTAAAAAATCGGCAGCCCCTGGTACGGTTTAAGCCGTGTTTTGGGCGTGCCGTGATGGTGCCCCTCCCCCTGTACCCATGGTATCTCTAGAGCGTAGTTATGTATGCGAAGTACTGGCGTCGCCTTTTTGCGAGGTTTGGGATTGGGGCCGCATTGCTACGCCTGCTCGGATCGTGCCAGGTGGTCTTGTTGTAGGTTACTCCGGGCGCGCTTGACGGTGTCCGGTCGTTTAGTGGCCGGACTGGAGAACTGCCTGGAGAGGCTGCTTTGTACTTCTACTGCGAGGGCCGCCGTGTGCTCCTCCGTTTGGAGGGAGCGTTCGGTGTTTCCATTGACCGTAATTACTCCTCGAGGGCCTGGCATCTTGAGCTTAAGGTATGCGTAGTGCGGTACCACATTGAACTTGGCGAATGCGGTTCGCCCGAGCAGTGCGTGATAACCACTGCGGAATGGGACTATGTCAAAGATTAACTCCTCGCTTCGGAAATTATCCGGAGATCCGAAGACCACTTCAAGTGTGACTGAGCCTGTACAGTTGGCCTCTACACCTGGTATTACGCCTTTAAAGGTTGTTTTGTTGGGCGTAATCCTCGAGGGATCTATGCCCATTTTCCGCACTGTATCCTGGTAAAGCAGGTTCAGGCTGCTGCTGCCGTCCATAAGGACTCTAGTGAGATGAAATCCGTCAATAATTGGGTCTAGAACCAATGTGGCGAATCCACCATGACGGATGCAAGTGGGATGGTCCCTTCGATCAAAGGTGATCGGGCAGGAGGACTGACGGTGTCCTGGACTAGGGGGTACTCACCACGTCGTCTCCCGATCTATTAGATTGGGCCGAGGCCCCCCATGGCCGTATACTCATGGGCCAGTTCGGACAGCTGCTGCATACAAGGAAGATTCCTCAAAGACTTGGCGATCAAGACAAGGACTTCTCCCCACCGGCGTATTCGGCTAGGACTCTTGTTAGACTAGGCCTCTGGTGCACTATATAAACCAGGGCCAGGCTAGTCGATTTATCATATATACATACAATCATAACATAGGCTAGCTTCTAGGGTTTAGCCTCCTTGATCTCGTGGTAGATCTACTCTTGTACTACCCATATCATCAATATTAATCGAGCAGGACATAGGGATTTACCTCCATCAAGAGGGCCCGAACCTGGGTAAAACATTGTGTCCCTTGTCTCCTGTTACCATCCGCCTAGACGCACAGTTCGGGACCCCCTACCCGAGATCCGCCGGTTTTGACACCGACAAGGACCATGGGTTGAACTTTGGGGCGACTGGCTCTACCGCGTATACGTCCCTTAACGCGCGCTTCCGCTCCCTTTTGGGGACGTGGGTTGCATATATCATGTTCACCATCCGCACTTGTGTGGGAAAACCCTTCTGTCCACTATTGTTCGGCGGCCGGGGCTCCTCGTCGTCATCGCTATGCATCCCCTTGTCTTCATTTTCGGCATTTAACTTGCTTGCCTGCTTGAACACCCAACAATCCCTGCTGGTGTGATTGGCCGGCTTTTCAGGGGTGCCATGTATCTGGCACAAGCGGTCGAGTATTCGGTCCAAACTGGACGGCCCCCTAGGATTCCTTTTGAATGGCTTTTTTTGCTGACCGGATTTAGAGCCTCTGAATCCGGCATTAACTGCCGTATCCTCAGCATTGTCGCCGTTAATGCGGCGCTTCTTCTTGTTGCGATGCGACCTGCCACTACTGTCCCTGGTGTCCGAATTACCAGGGTTCTTGGTCATATTGTTGCTACGAGCAAGCCAGCTGTCTTCTCCCGCGCAAAAGCGGGTCATGAGTGTCGTGAGTGCTGCCATAGATTTCGGCTTTTCCTGTCCAAGGTGCCGGGCCAGCCACTCATCACGGATATTGTGCTTGAAGGCTGCTAGGGCCTCAGCGTCCGAACAGTCGACTATTTGATTTTTCTTTGTTAAGAACCGTGTCCAGAATTGCTTGGCCGATTCCTCTGGCTGCTGAATTACGTGACTTAGGTGATCGGCGTCTGGGGGTCGCACATAAGTGCCCTGGAAATTGTCGAGGAATGCGGCTTCCAGGTCCTCCCAACAACTGATTGATCCTGCTGGCAAGCTGTTAAGCCAATGCCGAGCTGGTCCTTTAAGCTTGAGTGGGAGGTATTTGATGGTATGGAAATCATCGCCGCGGGCCATGTGGATATGAAGGAGATAATCCTCGATCCATACCGCAGGATCTGTTGTGCCATCATATGATTCGATGGTTACGGGTTTGAAACCCTCGGGGATTTGATGATCCATTATTTCGTCTGTGAAGCATAGTGGGTGTGCGGCGCCTCTGTACTAGGCTATATCATGACGTAGCTCCAATGAGCTTTGTCTACTGTGTTCGGCCCTGCCGAATTTGTGGCCGGCGTGATGGTTACCGTCTCGAGCCGTGGGGCGCCCCCGCGATCCGTAGATCGATCTTGTTTGCCTTGCCTTGTCCTCCAACATATTTCGTAAGTCCGGCGCATATTCCTGTGCCTTGGTACGGGGTGTGGCTTGAGTGGAGGGCCGAGAGGCCTCTCTGTCGCGGCCACGAGGTGGCCGGTCGGCCGCATCAAGTGCTTCCTCCTCTAATCGGGGTAGCAACCTGCGCTTTGGTTAGCTCTTGGAGGGGCGTTCGAGTTTATGCTCTTCGGTCGCAAGGACTTCAGTCCATCTGTCGACTAGCAAATCTTGATCAGCTCTAAGCTGGTGCTGTTTTTTCTTGAGGCTTCTTGCCATGGCCATTAGCCTGCGTTGAAAACGCTCTTGCTTGACGGGATCCTCTGGCACGACGAATTCATCATCGTCGAGGCTTGCCTCATCTTCGGAGGGAGGCATATAATTATCGTCCTCGACCTCTCTGTCTGCCGCTCTCTCATGAGGGCTGGTTTCTCCATCCTCCTGTGCTAAATCTTGCTGGAGGGGGTTTTCTTCGGCACTTTCTGGAGTATTATTATCTCCCATGCTGGAATCACCGTATTTGTTTAGGCGGGATTTTGAGCGGCGCCGCTGACGCCGGCGCTTAGGCTGTTTCTTGGAGGGGTCATCCTCCGCTGTTCCATCGCCATCTCCTTCTTTTGGGGTGTCCACCATGCATATGTCATATGACGAGGTGGCTTTCCAGGGCCTAATAGGCGCTGGTTCTTCATCGTCTCCTTCATCGGCGTCCATACCGTCGATGTCTTCGGAGTTGAAGTCGAGCATGTCGGTTAAGTCGTCGACAGTGGCTACAAAGTGGGTGTTGGGTGGGCTTTGAATTTCTTCATCGTCCGAACCCCAACCTTGGTGACCGTAGTCCGGCCAGGGCTCTCCTGATAAGGAGAGACACTTCAGTGTCTTCAGAATATCGCCAAAAGGCGAGTGCTGAAAGATGTCCGTGGCAGTAAACTCCATAATCGGCGCCCAATCGGATTCGATCGGCAGGGGCACGGAGAGTTCAGAGTCTGGAGAGGAGTCCGGATCCTTGGAGTCACGAGTCTCGCAAAGTGCGGGGCTGGTGTTCGGCTCGATCGCTATTGGGATCGCAGCCCCCGAGGCGGCGTCCAACCACCCATCCTCGATCGGCGCGGTTGGCTCTGAATTAAGGGTCGAAGCTGATGCTGATGCGGCCTCCAGGGCACTGTTCGGCGGTAGAGCTAGATCATGCTCGTCGTGACAGTGCGGCATGCTCAGCAGTGGCTCGAATCCGTCGAAGATCAAGTACCCGCGGATTTCAGCCTTGTAGTTTAAGCTTCCAAATCTGACCTGACGGCCAGGGGCATAGCTTTTGATCTGCTCCAGATGGCCAAGTGAATCGGCCTGCAGTGCGAAGCCGCCGAAGACGAAGATCTGTCCGGGGAGGAAGGTCTCACCCTGGACTGCATCGCCATTGATGATCGTAGGAGCCATCAAGCTTGACGGCGACGACACAGAGGAACTCTCAATGAAAGCACCAATGTCGGTGTAAAAACCGGCGGATCTCGGGTAGGGGGTCCCGAACTGTGCGTCTAGGCCGGATGGTAACAGGAGGCAAGGGACACGAATTTTTACCCAGGTTCGAGCCCTCTCGATGGAGGTAAATCCCTACGTCCTGCTTGATTAATATTGATGATATAGGTAGTACAAGAGTAGATCTACCATGAGATCGGATAGGCTAAACCCTAGAAGCTAGCCTATGGTATGATTGTTGTTGTGTATGTTGTCCTACAGACTAAAACCCTCCGGTTTATATAGACACCGGATAGGGTTAGGGTTACATAGAGTCGGTTACAATGGTAGGATATCTGTATATCCGCATGGCCAAGCTTGCCTTCCACGCCAAGGAAAGTCCCTCCCGGACACGGGACGAAGTCTTCAATCTTGTATCTTCATAGTCCAGGAGTCCGGCTGAAGGTATAGTCTGGCCATCCGGACACCCCCTAATCCAGGACTCCCTCAGTGATCCTTCTTGAATTTGACGCCCTCGATGCCTATGACATGCTTCTTCTTTGCAAGGGTGTGCAGGTTCCTCATGCCAGCATGCCCTAGCCTCCGATGCCAGAGCCAGCATTCAGAAGCTTTTGCTAGAAGACATACAACAAGTTGTGGTCCTGATAAGAAATCTACCACGTACAAATCATCTTTCCGATACCCTTCAAAGACTAGAGACTTGTAAGATTCCATTAGAACAAGGCAATGATATTTTCCGAACATCACAATCATGTTCAAATCGCAAAGCATGGAGACAGACATTAAGTTGAAACCAAGGGATTCAACAAGCATGAATTTATCCATGTGTTGATCCCTTGAGAATGCAACTCTACCTAGACCCAGTACCTTGCTTTTACCAGTGTCAGCAAATGTGATGTAACTTTTGTCAGATTGACGTAAGGTTGTGTCCATGAGGAGACTTCGCTTGCCAGTCATGTGATTAGTACACCCGCTATCAGTAATCCATTCTGAAGCAGCTGGTGTCGTACCCTACAGTGCAGTTAGGGGGATAGGCTTCACGAAGAGAATTGTGAAGCATAAACATTTGACGAGCAAGTGGATTATGAAATCTTAGATCGAGGTTAGGACTGATAGGGCAAGTAGCAAGCGACTCAGGAAAAAAATACATAATAAGACCATTTGGGCATTTGATCTTGCGCCCTACAAGATGTTTAAGGTCCCCAGCAATAGCTCCAGATGAATTTGATTGTCGGCTGGAGACCTTTCCCTGCAATCGAGAGTTAAGCTTTCTTAGCCACCCACATCTTCAAGGGTGGCTTCGAAGGAATGAGTCTAAGTGCAGCATCTAAGAATTTTGGCTTTGGAGCCCTAGCAAAAAGTCTTGCAGGTGAACAATAGTACTCATAAGAATAAGCAGAGTAGTTCTTGGTCTTATGAACATGGCGGTTTGATGAAACGCGCTCACATTCATAGGCCTGAGTATGGATTCCCTGCAAAACATTTGCATTAGTGCGACTCAAGTGAGTCCTTTGTCTGTATGGAGCCTTCGGACCATATGAAGCCTGTGGTCTGGGGTTTGTCTTCTTCACTTGTGGTGTCATGACGACATTCACAGGAAGATTCTCCAACAACCTTTTCGGCACCCAAACTTTCTTCATAGGTGGCCCATTCCTGCAGTTAGTACCAATATACCTAGCAAACACTTCACCATTCTGATTCTTAAACAGTTTATAGTTTGCATCCAAGGATTCATCAATAACAATGGGATTAGCACAATTGAAGCCTGGCAGAGTGGATGGATCCACTGAGGGTTCCTTTGCAGCAACCCATGTGGTTTTGGGGTACTGCTCAGGTTTCCAGTAAGATCCATCAACATTCATTTTCCTTTCGAACCCAAGACCCTCTTTCCTAGGATTTCGGTTTAGGATCTGCCTTTTGAGAACATCACATAGTGTCTGATGCCCTTTGAGACTTTTGTACATCCCTGTTTCAAACAATGTCTTCAACCTTGCATTTTCATCAGCAATAGCAGTGGTATCCTCAGCAGAGGGGTTAGTTACCACATCAATAGTTGAAGATATTGCAATAGTAGCAGCAGTAGAACATCCAGCAACAGAAGTAGCATTGTCACGCTCAATGCATTTAAGACATGGTGGTTCAAATCCTTCCTAAGCGGGACTGATCTGTTTGGCGCAAAGTGACTCGTTTTCCTTTTGAAGATTTTCATGAGCCGCTCTCAATTTCTCAAGATCTTGCTTCCTTTGAAGATAATCATAGGAAAGCTTTTCATCAGTTGTTGAGAGCGTTTCATGACGACTTTCGAGTTCCTCATACTTAACATGAAGATTTTTTATGTCTTCAATGAAGGACTGAGATCGAGTCATTTCAGTGTCTAACAGGCCATCGCTTTTGTCTAATAGTTTTTGAATATGTTCCATAGCTTTCTGTTGTTCAGTTGCAATTTTAGCAAGTGTTTTGTAGCTGGGTTTGGAACCACAATCAGAGTCATCTTCACTGGATGTTTGATAGTGAGTAGTTCGTGTGTTTACCTTGGCACTGCGTGCCATGAAGCAGTAGGAGGGAGCAGAGTAGTCCTTGTCATTTGCATCGGTGTCGGTGATGAAGTCATTGTCTTCAGTGTTGAAGATGGACTTGGCAACGTATGCTGTAGCCAGACTCGCAACGCCAGAATTGGACTCCTCCTCAGACTCGACCTCCGCCTCCTCAGACGCGGACTCCTCCTCTGAATCCATTTCCTTGCCAACAAACGCACGAGCCTTGCCAGATGAGCTCTTCTTGTGTGATGAAGACTTTGAGGAAGACTTGGAAGAAGACTTTGAGTATTTCTTCTTCTTCTTGTCGTCAGAATCATACTCCTTGCTCTTGTTTTTCTTCTTGTTCTCATTGTCCCATTGTGGACACTCAGAGATGTAGTGGCTAGGTTTCTTTCACTTGTGGCATGTTCTCTTCTTGTAGTCATGAGCAGAAGCTTCATCATTCCTTGAGTTTGATCGTGAAGACTTTCTGAAGCCTTTCTTCTTGGTGAATTTTTGGAACTTCTTCACAAGCATAGCAAGATCCTTTCCAATGTCTTCAGGGTCATCAGTATTGCAGTCAGATTCTTCTTCAGATGAGGAGACAGCTTTTGCCTTCAAGGCACGAGTTCGCCCATAGTTGGGACCGTAGATGTCTCTTCTCTCAGAAAGTTGAAACTCATGTGTGTTGAGCCTCTCAAGTATGTCTGACGGATCGAGTGTCTTGAAGTCAGGACGTTCTTGAATCATCAGGGCTAGGGTGTCAAATGAGCTGTCAAGTGATCCCAGGAGGGTCTTGATGACTTCATGCTTGGTGATCTCAGTAGCACCGAGGGCTTGAAGCTCATTTGTGATGTCAGTGAGTCGATCAAACGTGAGCTGGACATTCTCATTGTCATTTCTCTTGAAGCGGTTGAAGAGGTTGCGAAGGACACTGATTCTCTGATCTCTCTAGGTTGAGACGCCTTCGTTGACCTTGGAGAGCCAGTCTCAGACTAGCTTAGATGTTTCCAAAGCACTCACACGGCCATACTGTCCTTTGGTCAGATGACCACAGATGATGTTCTTGGCAGTGGAGTCCAGTTGAATGAACTTCTTGACATCAGCAACGGTGACACCTTCACCAGCCTTGGGAACGCCATTCTTGACAACATACCATAGGTCGACATCAATGGCTTCAAGATGCATGCGCATCTTATTCTTCCAGTAGGGATATTCAGTTCCATCGAAGACTGGGCACGCAGCGGAGACTTTGATTTTCCCTGCAGTCGACATAGCTAAAACTCCAGGTGGTTAAACCGAATCACAAAGAACAACGAGTACCTTGCTCTGATACCAATTGAAAGTGCTAGTGATCGACTAGAGGGGGGGGGTGAATAGGCGATTTTTATGAAAGTCTTCAAGACATGGAAGTTTTGAAGAAAAATGATAGAAATAAACCTATTATCATGCAGCAGAAGGTAGACTACACTAAGCAAGCCATAGTCAAGTATTCAATGAAGTGAAAGTACAACGACTAATAGCAGCTAGGTAGTATAGATCAGGTAGGAAGATAGTGTGAAGCCAATCAGAACAAGCGGTCACTCAGTGAAAAAAAAAGATAATGCAATCATACAATGACTTAACTAGAGCTAACACTAAGTAAAGGAATGGGAAGGATGAAACCAGTGACTCGTTGAAGACAATGATTTGTTGGACCAGTTCCAGTTGCTGTGACAACTGTACGTCTGGTTAGGGAGGCTGAGATTCAACTCAGAAGATCGTGTCTTCACCTTATTCCCCTTGAGCTAAGGACACCCAGTCCTCGCCCAATCACTCTGGTATGTATTCAAGGTAGACTTCCAAACCTTCACCGACTTCGTTAACCGGCGATCCACAATGAATCTTGGATGCTCAGAACGCGACGCCTAACTGGCTGGAGGATTCACAGTCCTCAAGTGTAATAAGTCTTCAGATCACATAGACATGAAGACTTCAGTGATGCCTAACACTCTTTGGCTCTGGGTGTTTAGGGCTTTGTCCTCGCAAGGAATTCTCTCTCAAAGGCTTCGAGGTGGGTTGCTCTCAAACGACAAAAGCCGTACACTAACTCTGAGCAGCCAACCATTTAAGGTTGTAGGGGGTGGGCTATTTATAGCCACTAGGCAACCCGACCTGATTTGTCCGAAATGACCCTGGGTCACTAAGGAACTGACACGTGTTCCAACGGTCAGATTTCAATCACACACGGCAACTTTACTTGATCTTCAAGCAAAGCTGACTTACCCAGCTCTGGATAAGATTTGCTCTCATTGTCTTCGCTCAAAGACATAGGATTTTGGTTAAGCATCACTTCTGTCATTCTGACTTGTTCACTTGGACCCCACTAAATAGTATGGTGGTTCCTATGACTGAACAAAGAATAAAAAGAACGTCGAAACAACTAAGTCTTCGCGCTCCATAGTCTTCACACATTGTCTTCTCTTGTCATAGACTTCAATGTGAATGTCTTCACATCCCACCTTTGACTTCAATGTCTTCATACATTTTTAGGGGTCATCTCTGGTAGGAAAACCGAATCAATGAGGGACTTCTACCTGTGTTATCCCGCAATTCTCACAAACACATTAGTCCCTCAACCAGGTTTGTCGTCAATACTCCAAAACCAACTAGGGGTGGCACTAGATGCACTTACCGCCTCGTCCACCGCCAGCTACGGGCGATATAGCTCATGCAACTCGTCCGCCACCCCTACACCAAGATGGCACCCTCACGCCAAGGCGCGCAGCTCCGCGGTGCGACCCACCGCGCCAAGCGCTCGCGCGTGAAGAAAGAAGCTGTAAAGAAGTTCCTCGACCGCAAGAGAACGCTCCACCGCTTCCCGCGCCGCCGCGTCAGGGTCGCTTGCCGTGGTGGCGCGCGGGAGCCCAGACCAAGCTCCACCTCCACGGCGGGCCCCGGTGACCACGGCCGGCTGCCCCGCCTTCACCCCCGAGCTGCGTAGCGTCGCCTGGCCGGGCAAGTTCAAGCCGGATCTGCCTCCTCGCTACGACGGCACCCCCGACCCGCAGTGTTCTTGCAGCTCTATGAGCTGAGCATCGAGGCGGCCAATGGCGACGAGAAAGTCAAGGCGAACTGGTTCCCTATGGCTCTCAAGGATGGCACTCGTTCATGGCTCCTGAACCTACCTCCAGGCTGCATCTCTTCCTGGAACGAGATGCGCGACCGCGTCGTCGCCAACTTCTAGGGCACTCGCGACTGCCCTGCGGCCGCAGGTGACCTGCGCCGCGTCAAGCAACAACCGGGAGAGACCCTCCAGAAGTACATCCGGCGCTTCAACAGCGTCCGCCTCAAGATCCCCAAGGTGACGGATGAGGCCACCATCTCTGCGTTCTCTGATGGCGTCCGTGACGTCAAGATGAAGGAGGAGCTCGCCATCCACAAGGAGCTGTGCACATCCCTAGAGCTGCTCACTTGGCGACCAAGTGTGCAACGGCTAAGGAGGGGCGCCTTTCCCTCCTCGAGCTCCCAGCTGCCGACCCGGAGGAGAAGTAATCCAAAGCCAAAGACGTGAAGCGCAAGCGAGTCGCCATGCTCGCGGCAGAGCCAGACACGATGCACGGTAGGGACCAGCCTGAGTCATCCAAGGGTAGCCGACCATTCTGCACCTTCCACAACATGCACAACCACAATACCAACGATTGTCAAGAGATCAGGGCCATTCGTGACGGACGCTTCGGTCGACGCCCCGAGCGTAACGACCGAGGCTACGGCTGAGGAGGAGGACGTGGTGGAGGACGCTGGGACAACCATGGCCCATGTCAGGAGTGGCGCGACCGACCTCATGAGGACCACTGGCAAGATCAGCCTCGCGAGGGCGCCTGGAGGGATCAGCCTCGCGAGGATCGCCCTCAGGGCAACCCCGGTCTTCCTCCGCTACCGCCACCTCCAAGAAGGAACAACGACCACCATCAAGACGAGGGGGCTGGGGCTTCCAGGAGCCACGCGCTATCGCCTGTATCTTGGGCGGAGCTCAAGCCCCAACCTCACAGCGTATCTTCAAGCAGTTTGCTCGCGAGGTGAACGCGGTCCTCCCCAAGCTCGAGGACACTCGCCCGCTCAGGTGGTCCAAGTGTGCCATCACTTTCAGTTCGGCAGATCAGCTCAAGCGCGCGGCTACCGCTGGCGCTCTCCCAATGCTTTGTTCACCCGTCATCAGCAACGTGCAAGTCACCAAGACTCTCATCGACGGCGGCGCAGGGCTCAACGTCCTGTCCGTCGAGACGTTCGACAACCTTCAAGTGCCATACGATCAGCTTCAGCCTACCAAGCCTTTCTCAGGAGTGACCGATGGCTCCACCATGATGATAGGTCAGGTCCGCCTCCCAGTCACCTGACGCCCCACAGCTACAACATCCTCAAGATGCCAGGGAGCGGCGGGATCATCACAGTCCCCTACGAAGAAAGAGATGCGGCGTGCTCCCTCGAGCGCGCCTTCCAAGCAGCGTCAATTGAAGACCCCGACAACAGTGCAGCTCGCTACCCTCCTGAGGTCGTCCCCAAGAAGAAGAAGCAGCAACTCCGTGCCGGACCTCGGGAGGGCAGCGCCGCAAGTGGTACCTCGTCAGTCAGCACCCGCACCCGGGGCGCCTCCCTCTATTGCATAGGAAGGCGTGCCCGGCGCCCTCCTTGGGTAGGGCTCGGGGACTCTCTTCTGGAGGGCCTCAGACCTTGCCAGCGTCACGAGGGAGGCGCTCGGGCACCACTTGGAGGTGTGCTTCGCGACACGTCTCCCTCGGGAGGACATTGGGCAAGGAGCGCCCGGTGCCCAGGAGTTCATCACCAAGGTATCTCAGGAGCTTCAGGAAGCAAGAGCAATACATCGCGACTGCTGCCCACCTGGCGTTGCTCCCCACCCTGGCAAGGGTGGTGAGCTGCGCGTCTGCATCGACAAACCAGGGCTCAACCAAGCCGCATCTCAAGA
Source organism: Triticum urartu (assembly GCF_003073215.2). Taxonomy (NCBI): domain Eukaryota; kingdom Viridiplantae; phylum Streptophyta; class Magnoliopsida; order Poales; family Poaceae; genus Triticum; species Triticum urartu. The sequence continues at coordinate 283,434,667 of NC_053028.1, forward strand.
GCGCTTCTGGCCTTCGCGTGTTGGGCGCTGCGAAGGTCCACTTCACAGCTACATTTTCGCATGCCCTTCGGCCCGCCGAGCGTGGCTGCTGCCTTCCGTGGCAGCCTGTAGAGCATCATGGCGGGTCAGGAGGCCAGGCACCACGCAGTCCTGGCAGAGATGGCGACGGTCCTCAAGGAACTACCTGGACCCCAGAGACTCCCGAGGCTTAGGCCCCGGTGGCTCGTGAGGAGCAACCCCTTCGCCACGTACCTTCAGCTGCCTTCAACACCCGTTCATCAACGGAACTAGGTGACACTTTCCAAGTTTATTTAGATGGGAGCGCCCCTAGGGCTGCATCATTCCTGGGCCACGTGGGTCCGTCCCTGTGGCATGTATCCCTTCTTTTTTATGTCTTTAGCTTACCTTGCTGGGGCCCCCCTCAGGCTGCATCGTCCCCAAGCCGCTCGGGCCTAACCCAGTGGCATATTTGCTTTCCATGCATAATCTATCTACCGTTATCACTTGCTTGATTGTCACCCACCATGGGAGCCATGCGCCGGTCTTCTTTCTTCAGGACCCTTCGCATGAGAGGGTTAGGCACGGTGTCTGTGCTCGGGCCCGTCCCTGCAGCGTCGATAAATCCAATGGCTGAGCTCTGTCTGGCGGGCCGGCCCCGTTCGTTCGGCGCAGGTTGTCTAACCACCTCGCAGGACCAACGCAGCGAACAAGAATCAAGACCAGGCGCAACCCGCCTTGAGGTAGAGCCTCGTGAGTCCCGTGCTGGCTCATGGGTGCCCAGATACACCTCCTCCAGCCCTGCCGTGCAAGCCACGTGTCAGGGCGTGGTTATACATGCCCTGGGGGCTCTCCGCAGTAGGGAGTCCCCTCCCACAAGCTGGCAACGGACGGGCGATCACCGCGGCGATTTGTTCCCCTCCTCGCGCTATCCTGCAGGAACTTCTTGAGGATTACAGCGGGCGGTACCGTGGACTCTCTCTTCTCCCATCTGATTTGCTTGTGCATTAAAAGGGGGGCTCCTGAGCATCGCGACTCAGGAGCTCTTACTAGCTCTCCAGCCCTCACCCTGGCCTTGACCACGGCATCGTGACCTGGCATACCAACGGCGGCTGAGCTCGCTCGAGGGCCGGGACCTGAGGATGCAGAGTACCCAAGAGAGCATGAGAAGAGGGGGAGGCTTGCACGGGCCTAACCTAGCTACCCAGCAGCGGCCGATGCCCAAGTCTGGCGCACCACGAGGAACCAGCTCCGGAATGCCAAGATAAGTCTTGTACCCGGACCGACCCAGCGCTACGACATAGAATCCTCGCCTCTTCATTGCCCTGCTGCGGCAACGTCGCCTCCCTTTCCCATCCTCAGGTAGCTGCTTGCACACTAATGGGGACCTCTTGAGCATCGCGCCTCAGGAGCTCTTACTGCACCTCGGGCCGCTCACCTCCTGGCCTTGACCACGACATCGTGACCTGTCATACCAGCGATGGCTGTAGCCTGCCTGGGGACTGGGACCTGTCGGCGTAGAGCACCAAGCTGTCACGGGGTTGGAAAGGGGAGACCTAGCCTCAGGAGGACGCGCGTTCGCAAATTTTCATAATAAGGATGATATGAACAAAAGGCATTACAAACGCTTTGCACACCCCACGGAGTTCGTTTCGATTCCTCGCAGGGAACAAAAGGACAGGAATTCCTAGGAGTTCTAGCTACACGCGCCGAACATTACCGACGCCATCATCAACAGTGGGTCACGTGAGGCCGGCGCCAATCCCATCTAGATCAACGACGATGGCGGCTGGACGCCGGGGCCCTACTCTGGGCACGGCGGGAGCTCGAGGGCACGTAGCTGTCGTCGCTCATCTCCGGAGTCTCTGTGAGCTCGGGAGAATCGCTGGACCTCCAGGAATCGCCGCTGTCGCTGGAGGAGCTGCAGGCGAGGCCTGCGGCAGGCCCGGCGCCCGCCGCTGTGCTGTCTTGGCGACCTCCTTCAGGGCAGCACTCCAACCGGCGACCTTCCTCGTCGAAGACCTTGAAGAAGTGCATGGACGCGCCATCATACTCGAAGTGGATGGCGAGGGCGCCGTTCGCACGGCAGGCTCGGGAGATCTCGCCCCAGCCACGAGTCATGAAGATCCTCCCGGAGGTGACAACCTCAACTTCCGCTCCAGTCACCGGGGCGTCGCAGTCCGTGTGCTGCATCCAAAGCTCGAGAGGGCCTCTCGACGGAGAAGAACCGCAGAAGGCAAATCCAAGTGCTCGGGGACATCACCGCCCACAGCACGAACTCGCGCGAGGAGTCTGCAGCGTGGACCCCTGGGCGACGGCGTGCGCCACCGCGGCACGACGGCCACGGTGCTCATTGCTCCTCCCTCCGGAATCATCAACGTGAGCATACAAGGGCAACGGGTACCCAGGAGGCGGCCTTTCGTACCATGGCCGCGACACCACTGGCCTTACGACCATCTCGGGATGATGGGGCCTCCTCTTCTTCGGTGGGAGCAACTCGGGCTCGTAGAGGGGAGCCTTGCCCTTCTCCACGACCGAGAATCTCCGAATCGGCGCCATGACTACACCAGCTTGGAGTGGAGCAAGAAGGAGAAGAAGCAGGAGAGGCAGAGGAGAGACAGATGATGGGGGCTCCGCCCCCACCTCCCACTTATAGCCAAGGGGAGGCCAACCGCCGGCCTCCATGATCTAAGGTAATAACGATCTTTTTCCTGCATGCAGCAAGAACCCGTCAAGTCGGGCAGTTGCCGAGGCTGCGTGGGAAAGCGGAGACGCCCACGACTAATCAACCGCCACACGTCGACCAAGGCCGCAGGCTATTGGGGCCCGCGGCGCTCTGCACTTGCCCTTTGGCTTCACCTCAAAGCCAAGCCCAAGCGTGCCTTGGGCCCGGGGGCTACTATCGGCTTTCTGGGAATGGGGGTCCCCAGACATGCCTACCTGCGGCCCACGGCGTGGATCTGCGAGCGGGCCCGTATGGCCCATCTTCACCAACAAGCATTCAAGACCGTCACAAGGGGCCAAGCCTTGCGAGGAAGACAACACAAGACCTCCTCAGGAGCGGCCTCACCAGGCTGGCTCGCGAGGGGCAGAGAGATCAAGGCGAGGCAAACCTCGCAAGGTTCCAATGACGTGAGCCATGACGATCGAGACCAGGCAGGTGCCAGCGCGCATAGTGTCCTTATTTCCACTTTGGTGCTAAGGAGGCAAGAGTAGACGAAGAGTACCGAGACCAGCAGGACGGAGGTCATTGTGGAGCCCAAGACAACGTCATCACCAGAGCCTTTGGCTGGCGAAGACTACTTTTGTCAGGATAAGCTGTACTAGCTGTCCCCTTTCAAATTGGACGTTGTTGGCTCCCTTCCCGCTCAATATTTGGGGAGAGGACCAGGGCCTCTATAAATAGGACTAGCCAACATAGTAGGAAGGGCAACTAATCAGAGAGAGAGATCCATCATCACAACCACAAGTTCACCAAGCACAAGAATACCTCTCCTCAGGAGGCTGTTCTTCCCCTTATACTGTTCATCCTTAGCCCAAGAGGCAATCCACCACCACCACACTGGAGTAGGGTATTACACCACAGCGGTGGCCCGAACTAGTATAAATCTTGTGTCTCGTGTGTTGTGAGTTCGTGTGCCTAGCCTAGAAATCGCGAAGTATGTGAGGGCATGATCGGTGAGGGAGAGATCTTCGCGCGCACCCCAGTGTTCAAACTTTAAGGGTTTTGCCGGAACCCGAAATCCGACAAGTTCTACCTTTTTTTAAAGAAATACCCAACGGAGGTATACTTGTTTTCTCAGCCCTGTCGGGCTGCAAATCTTTTAAGGTGAGAGCGATGTATTCGCCTGCCTAGAAAATGAAGTAGTATGAAATGGGATGTAAATTTAAAAAACACAGCAAACCGGCAATTAGTTTCAAATATCTTTTTTAAGATTTCGAGATTTCGAATTTAATTGTTTTTTGCGGGGAGAATTATGTTGGATTTTACATTGATATAAATTTATTATTTTTAAATTAGTTTGAACGTGATTCGAAATTTCGGGATTAACAACAGTTCAGACCGCACCGAAATATGAAAAATTGGTTGAATTTTTAACCGTGGCAAGAATATGGTCTGTAATGATACAAAAAGAATATGGGCTTCAAAAAAATTCTTAGGAATTAGCCAATGGGTTGTACATTTTTTACCAATAATGACAGATGGGTTGTATGCTATTTTCCACATATTTGAGGCTAACTTGTGGGTTCCTAAAAAAGGTTGACGCGCACGCAAGGCCATGTCAACTTAGTTAACACACGAGAACAGTGACATTTGGATGTCCATCCAACAGTCATGGTGCTTCTTCAATCTCTGCTCTTCCTGCTCCAGCCACTCAAACTAGCGCCAGCGAGAGTGCCTGCTCCCTCCTGTCATGGCCGGCTCTACTGCCTCGCAGGCCTCACCGCCCACCATACTCCCATCGCTGGCGTGGCCAAATGGCCATCCCTCTACTCACCCACACCTATTGTTATTCTTCAACAATGATAGACAAACCAGTAAACCCTCGTACCCCCTCCGCGTGTGATACGCCTCCAACGTATCTATAATTTATGAAGTATTCATGCCAATATATTATCATTCTTGGATGTTTTACAATCATTTTATAGCAACATTATATCATTTTTTGGGACTAACCTATTGACCCAGTGCCTAGTGCTAGTTGTTGTTTTGCTTGTTTTTTACATCGCAGGAAATCTATATCAAACGGAGTCCAAACACCGCGAAACTTTTTGTGGATTTTTTATGGACCAGAAGTCATCCAATGGGCCAGAGCAGCACCTGGGGGGTTCCCCGAGGGGGGCACAAGGCACCAGGGCGCGCCTGGGGGCCCAGGCGCGCCCAGGTGGGTTGTGCCCACCTCGGTGGCCTCCCGTACCCCCTCTTCGCCCTATAAATCATCAAACATTCCCAAAACCTTCGGGGTAACCCTAGATCAGAAGTTCCGTCGCTGCAAGCCTCTGTATCCATGAGGAACCAATTTAGACCCCGTTCCGGCACCCTGCCAGAGGGGGAAATCATCACTGGTGGCCATCCTCATCATCCCGGCGGCCACCACGATGAGGAGGGAGTAGTCCACCCTCGGGGCTGAGGGTTTGTACCAGTAGTTATGTGTTTAATCTCTCTCTCTCTCTCTCATGTTCTTGAGATGTCACGATCTTGATGTATCGCGGGCTTTGTTAATATAGTTGGATCATATGGTGTTTCCCCTTGATAACCCACAAGTATAGGGGATCGCAACAGTTTTCGAGGGTAAAGTATTAAACCCAAATTTATTGATTCGACACAAGGGGAGCCAAAGAATATTCTCAAGTATTAGCAGCTAAGTTGTCAATTCAACCACACCTAGAAACTTAGTATCTGCAGCAAAGTACTTAGTAGCAAAGTAATATGATAGTAGTGGTAACGGTAGCAAAAGGTAATAGTAGTAAAAGTAATGTTTTTGGTATTTTGTAGTGATGATAGCAATAGCAACGGAAAAGTAAATAAGTGAAGAACAATATATGGAAAGCTCGTAGGCAATGGATCAGTGATGGAGAATTATGTCGGATGCGGTTCATCATGTAACAGTCATAACCTAGGGTGACACAAAACTAGCTCCAATTCATCAATGTAATGTAGGCATGTAATCTGAATATAGTCATACATGCTTATGGAAAAGAACTTGCATGACATATTTTGTCCTACCCTCCCGTGGCAGCGGGGTCCTTACGGAAACTAAGGGATATTAAGGCCTCCTTTTAATAGAGTACCGGAACAAAGCATCAACACATAGTGAATACATGAACTCCTCAAACTACGGTCATCACCGGTAAGTATCCCGATTATTGTCACTTCGGGGTTAATGGATCATAACACATAATAGGTGACTATAGACTTGCAAGATAGGATCAAGAACTCTCATATATTGATGAAAACATAATAGGTTCAGATCTGAAATCATGGCACTCGGGCCCTAGTGACAAGCATTAAGCATAGCAAAGTCATAGGAACATCAATCTCAGAACATAGTGGATACTAGGGATCAAGCCCAAACAAAACTAACTCGATTACATGATAGATCCCGTCGAACCCATAACCGTCCAGCAAGCTTATGATGGCATTACTCACGCTCGTTGGTGAGCATCATGAAATTGGTGATGGAGGATGGTTGATGATGATGATGGCGACAGATTCCCCTCTCCGGAGCCCCGAACGGACTCTAGATCAGCCCTCCCGAGAGGTTTTAGGGCTTGGAGGCGGCTCCGTATCATAAAACGCGATGAATCCTTCTCTCTGATTTTTTTCTCCCCGAAACCAAATATATAGAGTTGGAGTCGGAGGAGCTCCAGGGGACCCACGAGGTAGGGGGGCATGCCCTAGGGGGGCAGGCGTGCCCCCACCCTCATGGACAGGTGGTGGGCCCCCTGGCCTTCATCTTTTGCAAGGATTTTTATATTTTCTGAAAAATTGTTCCGTTAAGTTTCAGGTCATTCCGAGAACTTTTGTTTCTGCACATAAATAACACCATGGTAATTCTACTAAAAACAGCATTAGTCCGGGTTAGTTCCATTCAAATCATGCAAGTTAGAGTCCAAAACAAGGGCGAAAGTGTTTGGCAAAGTAGATACGACGGAGACGTATCAACTCCCCCAAGCTTAAACCCTTGATTGTCCTCAAGCAATTCAGTTGACAAACTGGAAGTGATAACGAAAAACTTTTACAAACTCTGTTTGCTCTTGTTGTTGTAAATATGTAAAGCTAGCATTCAAGTTTTTAGCAAAGATTATAACTAACCACATTCACAATAACGCTTAGGTCTCAAGTTTACTCATATCAATGGCATAATCAACTAGCGAGCAATAATAATAAATCTCGGATGACAACACTTTCTCAAAACAATCATAATATGATATAACAAGATGGTATCTCGCTAGCCCTTTCTGAGACTGCAAAACATAAATGCAGAGCACCTTTAAAGATCAAGGACTGACTAGACATTGTAAGTCATGGTAAAAGAGATCCAGTCAAGTCATACCCAATGTAAACTAACAATAATGAATGCAAATGACAACAATGCTCTCCAACTGGTGCTTTTTAATAAGAAGATGATGACTCAACATGAAAGTAAATAGATAGGCCCTTCGCAGAGGAAGCAGGTATTTGTAGAGGTGCCAAAGCTCGATTTTGAAATAGAGGTGAATAATATTTTGAGCGGTATACTTTCATTGTCAACATAACAACCAAGAGATGGCAATATCTTCCATGCTACACACATTATAGGCGGTCCCAAACAGAATGGTAAAGTTTATACTCCCCCTTCCACCAACAAGCATCAATCCATGGCTTGCTCGAAACAACAAGTGCCTGCAACTAACAAGAGTCCTAGGGGGAGTTTTGTTTGCAATTATTTTGATTTATTTTGCATAAAGCATGGGACTGGGCATCCCGGTGACCAGCAATTTTCTCGTGAGTGAGGAGCGGAGTCCACTCCTCTTGAGAATAACCCGCCTAACATGGATGGTACATACAACCCTAGTTGATACATGAGCTATTCGAGCATACAAAACATGATATTTATTTGAAGGTTTAGAGTTTGGCACATACAAATTTACTTGGAACGACAAGTAGATACCGTATATGGGTAGGTATGGTGGACTCATATGGAATAACTTTGGGGTTTAAAGGATTGGATGCACAAGAAGTATTCCCGCTTAGTACAGGTGAAGGCTAGCAAAAGACTGGGAAGCGACCAGCTAGAGAGCGACAACAGTCATGAACATGCATTAAAATTAATCAACACCGAATGCAAGCATGAGTAGGATATAATCCACCATGAACATAAATATCGTGAAGGCTATGTTGATTTTGTTTCAACTACATGCGTGAACATGTGCCAAGTCAAGTCACTTAAATCATTCAGAGGAGGATACCACCCTATCATACCACATCACAACCATTTTAATAGCATGTCGACACGCAAGGTAAACCATTATAAGCTCCTAGCTAATCAAGCATGACACAAGACCTATGATCTCTAGTTGTCATTGCAAGCATGTTTATTCATATTACGCTGAATCAGGAATGATGAACTAATCATATTACAAAAACAAAAGAGGTCGAGTTCATACCAGCCTTTCCCATCTCAGTCAGTCCATCATATATCGTCATAATTGCCTTTCACTTGCACGACCGAACGATCTGAATACTAATAATAGTGCGCGTGCATTGGACTATGTTGGAATCTGCAAGCATTCAATAAACAGGAGAAGACAAGGCAATATGGGCTCTTTTGTCAGATCATCAATAATGCATATAAGAGCCACTTCAACAATTTAATTATGGTCTTCTCCTATCAACCCCCAAAGAAAAGAAAAGAAATAAAACTATTTACACGGGAAAGCTCCCAACAAGTAAAAGAAGAACAGGAAATATTTTTGGGTTTTCTTTTTAATTACTACTACAAGCATGTAAAGTAAACTAATTAAAAGCTACAACTAATTTTTTTGGTTTTTTCTTAAGGTTTATTAAACACACAAGAAGAAAGCATAAAAATGAAATAACCTAGCATGGATGATACAATGAAAAAGTATGAGCGCCGACATCTAGCAATTTGTGTGTGAACATAAATGTAATGTCGGTGGGAAATACGTACTCCCCCAAGCTTAGGCTTTTGGCCTAAGTTGGTCTATGGCCACGGCTGGCCTGGCGGATATCCATAATAGTAGTTGGGGTCGTACTGAGATGCAGCGGCTATCGCCTGCTGAGCTGCAACATGGTGACAAGCGGCCTCCACTCTCCTCTCGTACTCATCTGCCTCCTCTCTGATAATAACATATCTTCCTTTTGCTGATGATCAAAGAAGGCAGGAGCAGGGAGAGTAATACAGACAACATGTCGTCTGTCAAAGATTAGTCGATACTGGAGAGGTGATTCATTCCTCTTGACAAACTGGTGGTGAACCATAGCATTAAAATTTAAATAAGCAAGGGGCAACTCAATATCATCCTCGCGTATGGTTATACCAAGAAAATTAGCAATGCGGGTTGCATAAATTCCACCAAAAAAATCTCCATTAAATCTATTATGATGCAACCTATGTGCAACAATGGCTCCAAAATTATAAGATTTGTCTCCTAACACAGAGTCCTAAGAATACTGAGGTCAGGAACACACATATGACATGCTTCATCTTTACCATTAATGCATCTACCTATGAAGATAGCAAAATAATGTATAGCAGGAAAATGAATGCTCCCTATGGTAGCTTGTGTTATATCTCTAGATTCCCCCACAGTTATACTAGAAAGAAAATCTCTAAATTTAGATTTGTGAGGATCCCTGATATTACCCCATTATGGAAGTTTGCAAGTAGTGGTAAAATCCTCTAAGTCCATAGTGTAAGAATTTTCATAAAGATCAAACAGGATAGTGGGAGAATTACGTGAAGATGAAAGTTGAAACCTCCTCACAAAGGAACTAGTGAGCTGGTGATACTGGATGCACTTCTCTTCCTCAAAGCTCACAAGATCGGCGTTATGCAAATATGCGTTAAACTCTTCCTTAATTCCCACTCGATCCATAAAATTTTCCAAAGGCCATTCACAAGGACGCACTAGAGCGTCTCTTGTTGGCTCTTCATCAGCATCACGGATTGCAAGCCTGGGTCCTTGCTTCCTTGAAGAACCACCTTGGAACATTTTCCTAAGCATATTTCTTCCTCTGAAAAATTCTGAAATTTTTTAGTAACTTCAAAACAGAAGTAAACCAAACTCGATAATATTGATAGCAACTACTCCTACAAGTGCCTAGAGCCTATATCATGCATCAAAACTACTTGGAACTATATAAATTTGGCATGCAAGCTCAAGAACATGGTCACCTAGGCAGCACAAATTTGCAATGAATAAAGCACTAGAAAAAAAACTAATTGGACCAATGGAGGAGTCACATACCAAGGAACAATCTCCCCAAGCAGTTTTGTGAGAGGTGCTTTGAGCAAGGAGATCGAAAATGGCAGCAAAATGAGCTTGGACTCGGGTTTGAGCTGGTTATTTGTGTTTGGGGGAGGAAGAAGGAGTGTGTGGGTGAAAGGATAAGTGGAGGAGGGCCACCGTGGGCCCACGAGGCAGGGGGCGCGCCCAGGAGGGTAGGGCGCGCCCTCCACCCTCGTGGGCAGGTGGGTGACCCCCCTGTTGTGTTTTCAGTGCCAAATATTCTAAAATATTCTAGAAAAAAATCATATTTAAATTTTAGGGCATTTGGAGAACTTTTATTTTCGGGGTATTTTATATTGCACGGATAATCAGATAACAGACAGAAAAATACTATTTTTATTTTATTTAATATAAATAACAGAAAGTAAAAGTAGGGTACAATAGGTTGTGCCTACTAGTTTCATCCATCTCATGCTCATCAAAAGGAATCCACTAACAAGGTTGATCAAGTCTTATTAACGAACTCATTCCGAATAACATGGAACCGGAGAAATTTCGAATAACACTATGTTACCTCAACGGGGATATGCACATCCCCAATAATAAGAATATCATATTTCTTCTTGACAGCAGGAAGAGGAAATTCAAAACTTCCAAATATAATCGATGGAATTTTTCCAATAGAGTTTGTACTATGAACTTGAGCTTGTTTCATCGGAAAGTGTACCCTATGCTCATTACCATTAACATGAAAAGTGACATTGCCTTTGGTGCAATCAATAACAGCCCCTGCAGTATTCAAAAAGGGTCTTCCAAGAAGAATAGACATACTATCGTCCTCGGGAATATCGAGAATAACAAAGTTCGTTAAAATAGTAATGTTTGCAACTACAACAGGCACATCCTCACAGATACTGACATGTATAGCAGTTAATTTATCAGCCATTTCCAAAGATATTCCAGTAGGTGTCAACTTATTCAAATCAAGTCTACGATATAAAGAGAGAGGCATAACACTAACACCGACTCCAAGATCACATAAAGCAGTTTTAACATAGTTTCTTTTAATGGAGCATGGTATAGTGGGTACTCTTGGATCTCCAAGTTTCTTTGGTATTCCACCCTCAGAAGTATAATTAGCAAGCATGGTCGAAATTTCAGCTTCCGGTATCTTCCTTTTATTTGTAACAATATCTTTCATATACTTAGCATAAGGATTCATTTCGAGCATATCAGTTAATCACATACGCAAAAAGACAGGTCTAATCATTTCAGCAAACTGCTCAAAATCCTCATCATCCTTTTTCTTGGATGGTTTGGGAGGAAAAGGCATGGGTTTCTGAACCCATGGTTCTCTTTCTTTACCGTGTTTCCTAGCAACAAAGTCTTTCTTATCATAACGTTGATTCTTTGATTGTGGGTTATCAAGATCAACAGCAGGTTCAATTTCTATATCATTATCATTACTAGGTTGAGCATCATCATGAACATTATCGTTAACATTATCACTAGTTTCAGGTTCATTACCAGATTGTGTTTCAACATCAGAAATAGAAATATCATTTGGATTCTCAGGTGTTTCATTAATAGGTTCACTAGAAGCATGCAAAGTCCTATCATTTTTCTTTTTCTTCCTTTTAGAAGGACTAGGTGCATCTATATTATTTCTCTGAGAATCTTGCTCAATTCTCTTAGGGTGGCCTTCAGGATACAAAGGTTCCTGAGTCATTTTACCACCTCTAGTCATAACTCTAACCGCATCATCATTATTCTTACTATTCAATTCATTGAGCAAATCATTCTGAGCTTTAAGTACTTGTTCTACTTGAGTGGTAACCATAGAAGCATGTTTACTAATAAGTTTAAGTTCACCTTTAACATTAGCCATATAATCACCCAAGTGTTAAAGCATATTTGAATTGTATTTCAATTGTCTACCAAAATAAGCATTAAAATCTTCTTGCTTAGCCATAAATTTATCAAACTCATCTAAGCATGGGCTAGCAAACTTAGTAAATGGGATTTCAGCTTTATCATATCTATAGAGAGAATTTACCTTTACTACCTGTGTCGGGTTATCAAGACCACAAGTTTCTTCAATAAGTGATGGATCAATATAATATGTTTCTACAATAGGAGGTAAATTCTTAACATCTTCAGCTTTAATACCTTTTTCTTTCATAGATTTCTTTGCCTCTTGCATATCTTCAGGACTGAGAAATAGAATACCCCTCTTCTTCGGAGTTGGTTTAGGAATAGGCTCAAGAATTGGCTCCAGGGGTGTCCAATTATTTTCATTTGTCAACATATTATTCAATAGAATTTCAGCTTCATCCGGTGTTCTTTCCCTGAAAAAAGAACCAGCACAACTATCCAGGTAATCTCTGGAAGCATCGGCTAGTCCATTATAAAAGATATCAAGTATTTCATTTTTCTTAAGAGGATGATCAGGCAAAGCATTAAGTAACTTGAGAAGCCTCCCCCAAGCTTGTGGGAGACTCTCTTCTTCAATTTGCACAAAATTATATATATCCCTTAAAGCAGCTTGTTTCTTATGAGCAGGGAAATATTTAGCAAAGAAGTAATAAATCATATCCTGGGGATTACGCACACAACCAGGGTCAAGATAATTAAACCATATCTTAGCATCACCCTTTAATGAGAACGGAAATATTTTAAGGATATAAAAGTAACGAGTACTCTCATCAGTAGTGAACAGGGTGGCTATATCATTTAATTTAGTAAGATGTGCCACAACAGTTT